>NW_026114185.1:0-29671 GCF_018139145.2 Gymnogyps californianus | reverse complement strand
AACTACTAGAAACTATACTGTTAACACATAATCCCAAGTGGGGAGAATACAGGCTCTGCTAAATACATTCTTTGCGTCAGAGGAAAAGAGAATGGTGATCGAAAGGGCCAGGGAAGAAGGGGAAAGGAGGAACAGGCAAGAAGATTCTGAGGAGTTTCTACCTACTAAAAGGGACCCAGAATGCGATCCTAACAGGGGGGGATGAGGGCTCAACTGAAGCAGTATCAGCAGCTGATACTATATGGGGTTCAGCATGGAGTGCCTAAACCCTAAAGTTCAGACGAATAAAGTGCTAGTTTTATGAGGTAAGGCAGGGTCCGGAGGAAAATCCATCTGCCTTTTACGAAAGGCTATGTGAGGTAGCTAGAAAATGGACAGACTTGAATCCGGATGATGAGGCAAATCAGAGGATGTTCAATATGTTGTTTATTGGGCAGTCGACTCAGGATATAAGGAGAAAGTTGCAGAAAGTTGATGGAGCTGGGGGAATGTCGATCTCACAATTGATAGAGATAGTATAAGGTTTATAACAATCGAGATGAGAGGGAAAGAAAAGAAAAACAGAACAAAATAAAGTTGCAGCATCTTGCTGGCAGCAGCAATAAATGGAAATGATGTCGAAGGGAAGGGAGAGGAAAAAGTAAAGGAAGAGGAGGATGGTGGAATAATGCAGGGAAGAGGTCCGCAAAAACGAACCCCTTTAGGGCTAAATCAGTGTGCGGTCTGTAAACAGGAGGACACTGGAAAGAAGTGCCGAAACGAAAGAGGCCAAAGGAACGGGATCATATAGAAAATGCTAATCTTATTATGTTAGAAGATTCAGACAATGAATGAAGGGGACCGGGGAGAACATTAAAGTCCCCAGCTGATCCCCTGGTTCCAGTTAAGCTGGGGAACGAGACCATAGATTTTTTAATTGACAGTGGGGCTACTCATTCAGTAGTCACCAGTTGTAAAGGACCTCTAAGTAAAGTAACTATACCTATTGTTGGGGCAAGGGAAAAAGAACATTAAGGCCATTTTTACAACCAATGGAATGCACAACTGGGGGAGCTAAATTAATTCATGAGTTTCTATACATGCCAGAATGCCCCCTACCTTTATTGGGCGTGAGATTTATTATGCAAACTAAATGCACAAGTAACCTTTTCTAAGAATGCTGTACAGCTCCATATCCCGCCTGAAACCGCCTGGAGAGCTCAGATCTGCTTGCTGACAGATGAAACACCAGAAGAAATTGAAGAGAATATTCCAGATGCTGTATTAAATGTGG
The DNA here is from genome assembly GCF_018139145.2 of Gymnogyps californianus. Taxonomy (NCBI): domain Eukaryota; kingdom Metazoa; phylum Chordata; class Aves; order Accipitriformes; family Cathartidae; genus Gymnogyps; species Gymnogyps californianus. The sequence continues at coordinate 28,398 of NW_026114185.1, read as the reverse complement.
TAATTCCCCTGGTATCGGCTTCAAAAAACCCAGGTAAAGCAAAAAAGTGAGTCCGATTAAAGTAGAACTAAAAGAGGGGGCAAAACCAGTAAGGGTGCATCAACATCCTATTAGGCTGGAAGCTCGCAAGGGCCTCGAAGCCCTGATAAATACCTTTATTCAATATGGACTGCTCAGAGAATGTCAATCTGAATACAATACACCGATTTTATTGGTGAGAAAGCCTCACTCCCAGGATTACCGATTAGTGCAGGACTTGAGGGCTATAAATTAGATAACCAAAGACATACATCCTACGGTGTCTAACCCTTATACTTTGTTAGCTCTGTACCCGAAAACAATGCCTATTTTACAGTGTTGGACCTAAAAGATGCCGCCTTCTGCATTCCAGTGGATGAACAGAGTCAAACACTCTTCGCTTTTGAATGGGAGAATCCGACTACTGGAAGGAAAGGACAACTGTGTTGGACCGTTCTTCCCCAGGGATTTAAAAATAGTCCCACTTTGTTCGGTGAAGTACTGGCCAAAGAATTAGAACAATGGGAACTAATAATGATAATGTTACTCTCTTACAGTATGTGGACGATCTCTTAATTGGAGCAGATACAGAACAGACTTGTACAGAAGCCACAGTAAGCCTGCTAAACTTTCTGGGAATAGCCAGATTCTGCTGGATATGGATCCCCAATTTCGGACTTACAACCAAACCCTTATACGCAGCCACAAAGGGCCTTGTGGGGAGTTGTTAGAAGGGACTCCAGAGTGTCGGAGTAGTTTTGATGAAATTAAAAGAAAATGATGGAAGCTCTCCTCAAGAAACTACATGAAGAAACTCACATGGGAGCCAATGCTATGATAAGCGGTGTTAAGAGATACGCTGTAGGGCCAAAAATGCAGACAAATGCAGATAGAATAGTAAAAAGATGAAACTTGTGCAAATAATCCCAAAAACACAAAGAAAGCCGCCAGCAGGTGACGTAAAAAGAGGAATAACCCCTAGGGAATACTGGCAAATAGATTTCTCTGAATTACCAAAATGTGGACAACATAAGTATCTACTTGTTCTAGTGGATACGTTTTCCCGGATGGCCTGAGACTTGCCCTTGTTGCAACAATGGGGCTAGGGAAGTCATTAGGATATTACTAAAGGAAATAACCCCCCAGATAACTAGAGTTGACCAATGTTGTTAAAAGGGTTGGACAACAAGGACTTTTGTTTAATCCATCATGGTCCCTCAGACGGGTAGAACTATCAATGCAGATTAATATCTCTGCAGTTAAACCAGCCTGTTCACCACTCGTAAGTACATCCTATACAGGATGGTTAGCGTGCTTACATGGGCGGTCCTCTTACCCTTCCAAATCGAGTAAAAAGAGATGTAACTGGTATCCTAGGACAGGATCGGGAGTCTTAACAGCACAGATGCTGAAGTACTTGCAGACAAACTCAGTACGGCCACACATGATCTAAAAAAAACTAGAACATCCATTGCAATCCTCCCTGTCAGCCTTAGGAACTCATCAATGGCTGTTATCTGATATATTGCCTCAATGGGAAGGGTTAATGAAAAGGACCACCAATTAATCATAGAGGCACTTGGTATAGCCCAAAACAATATTCGCTAGCTATTAGTTCATCAACTCAACTGTGGGTGCAATAGACAATAGCAGCAATTGTAAGAGAAGGTGAAGATGGCACCTTACCTACTGAAATTCGGAAAATAATCTGGGAAAAGGCAACTGCATTTGAAAGAGAATCCAGTCATGGTGGTATCTGGTCAATTTCACTCACGATCCTATCGATAACAAAGCCAACGGCCTTTGTCGTAACCATACAGAATGCATCAGTAAAAAACCATCTACCCGATCATTGCGCTAGGCTTAAATCACAATGGACCGTATTTTATCCACTAGAGCATAGAGTATGGGCCCAACGAAACAATAACAAAATGGCAGACTGTTGAAGTTGATGCATGTATGGTACGGGAACAACAGGGATTTATTTGCGAAAGTAACACCATCAAAGCTCAAGACGTTTGTCTTGACACTGAGCAAAATGTTTGTCACTTCGAGATACATCCAGAAGAAATCCCTGGAACTGTACTCATTCTTATATTGGGAAAGGATGTGTGTGTATAAGAACTCTATGTAATTTTATAGTTGTAGATATATTACTGTCGGGATAAGATAATCACTCAAATACTTGCATTTGTAACTTGACTAACATTATAGATGTGATTTCAACTATTCAGCTCCGGTTACGACTTATCAGCTAATACAATCCAATTATACTTTAAGTTTAAGGATCTATTGCTTACTTCCATTGGATGGATTCTCACACTGGTGAAAAAATTTTTACACATAATGATCTACGCCAGTTGCTGGAACGTGCCCGAGAAGAGGGAAAAAGGACTTTAATCACCGTTCACCATGACACAGAAGAGATACATCGTGTTTTGGACCGGCTGAAGAAAGATGGAGAACATAGGTGGTGGGAAGCCTTCTTGGATGGTCACCCGAGACAACAGGCATTCTTAATCTCATGCTACACCCTGTTGTGATCCTGTTATTGCTAACATGTTTATGTTCACTGCTATAATCATACTGTATTTTAAGGTTTGGCACATGATGAAGCAAAATTGCTCTAATGCAATCACCCAGGGTATGCGCGCTCATGACAAGAGGGAATAAATCCCTCAAACTTGAAAACTTCCCTATAAAGGACAGGAAAAAATTCCAGCAAGACATCTGTCAATGGGAAGGAACCTATGAGCAGTTTTGGAAAACTTTGAAATCTCCCAGAGACTGAAGTTTTAGAATGAAAATATCTAAGTGAGACTTATTTTAAATAAGAACTGTTTATCTAAGTCTCAAAGGGGGGATTGTTGAGATATGCAAGAACAAAACCAAAGGATGCTACTTAGTTAACGAGCGTGACCTCGAGAAGAGAAACAAGATGACAACCAGAAGTCCGCGGTAAAGAAAGACCAAGATAAGCCCAGGGGCAATCAAAGAGCTACTTGAACTGTGAGGGAACTCTCCTCATGAACACACGAGAAAAGCCGCCCTCAGGCAGGAGAGCCCCTACCAAACAGAAGCCTTCCTCACAGAACATGCGCAGTAAAAAAGGAGGACGCTGCGACTTTACGTGGAGATGAGACTTGCGAGAACCAACAGGGAACGAGAGTAACTAGCGAAAACTGTAAAAACTACTGATGACTGTTGCTCGAAGCTTGTGAAATGCTTTGCCGTGTGTTAACCAGGTGTGCTTGCTAGCTTTGTGGAGTTACCACCTAGCACCCATCTCTGCGCAGACATGAAATAAACACATATCTCGACTCTGTGTGTTCATCGGCTTTTTTGCACACCGGGTGAAAGAATCCTGATTTTTGGGACAACATCACCACAACGACGGACGAGCTTAGTACAGCCTTCGGGCTGTTACCTCACTCCTGCTCTTCCACGTGGGTGCTCATGAGGTCGCAAGAAGAGGTCTAAGGCCAATCCAAAGACATTTCAGGGCTCTGGGAAGGTGGCATCAAAAGTCAGGAGCTCAGGCAGCGTTCACCTCGATCCTCCTGTGAGAAGGAACTGCGAGAAGCTTCGGAAGAAACAGGCGAGCCCAAGACATCAACACCTAGCTCCAGGACTGGTGCTCCGCCAAAACTTCGGTTTTAAACCATGGAAGAGTCTTGGAGGCACAAGGTAGCTGGGGCCTGAGGGGATGAACCTGTCCTGATGGTCATCTTTGGACATAGGCTGTGGGACTGATTGAGAGGGCTTTAAGCTAGATTGATGAGGGAAGGGGATACCTTCAACTCTCCTGGGGGTAAGCCAAGGGTGGGCATGCATCGCCCGAGGGTGGCAATGCTAGTAGGAACGTTTACGCTGCTCCTGGAGCACAAAGGGCTCAAGAGGACATCTGAAATGCTTGTGTACCAAGGCAGGCAGTATGAGAAACAACCAGGATGAGCTGGAATGGTTGGCCAGTTCCCAGCGTTCCGGTATCAGTGGTATCACTGGAGAGACTTGGTGGCATGAGTCTCACAACTGGAGTGCTGGGATGGAGGGCTATCGGCTGTTCAGGAGGGACAGGCAGGGCAGGCAAGGGGAGGAGTGGCACCGTATGTAAGGGAGAGGTTTGACTGTACAGCCCTTACAGTTAGGGATGATGTGGCTGAGAGCCTCTGGGGGAGGCTTAGGGGGCTGGGAAACAAAGCAGATTCGTAGTGGGGGTCTACAACTGATCGCCCAGCCAGGATGTTAGCACTGATGAGGTATTCCATAGGCAATTAGGAGAAGGTATTGTATTGTATTGTATTGTATTGCTTGGTGTGGTGAGTATTGGTTGGCATGGTGTGCATTGTGGCGTGTCTTGTGTGTTGCGTGTTGTATTTATTGTATGGTACGGTATGGTATTTCTATGGTATGTATGCATTTTGTATGTATAGGATGGTATGGTATGTATTGTACGGTATTGTATTTTGAATGGTATGGTTTTGTATTTTGTATGGTATTGTATTTTGTATCGTAGGTGTATGGTATGAATTCTGGTCTGGGTATGGTATTGTGTTGCATGTGTTGCCTTACATTTTGTGTGGCGTTACATTTTGCGTTGTGTTTATTGTATGTATGGTGTGGTGTATCAGGAGTTACCGGGGACGGTCCTCCCAAACTTTTCCACCCTCAGTCCTTCCCACGGGCTACACTTCTCCACAACGGCTCCAGCGGGGGTCCCTTCCACGGGGTGCAGCCCTTCACGAACAGACTGCTCCAGTGGGGGTCCCCCGCGGGGTCACGAGTCCTGCCAGCAGAGCTGCTCCAGCCTGGGCTCCTCTCTCCGCCGCTCCACAGCTCCACCGCACCTCTCTCCACGGCTCCCCTGGAAGCCTAGGGCGGGCTTCCAACGGGCTCCCAGCCTCCTTCGGGCGCATCCACCTGCTCCGGCGTGGGGTCCTCCGTGGACTGCAGGTGGATATCTGCTCCACCATTAACCTCCATGGGCTGCGGGGGACAGCCTGCCTCACCATGGCCTTCCCCCTGGGCTGCAGGGAATCTCTGCTCTGCCGCCTGGAGCACCTCCTCCCCTCCTTCTTCGCTGACCTTGGTGTCTGCAGAGCTGTTGCTCTCACGTATTCTCACTCCTCTCTCCGGCTGCAATTGCTGCTGCGCGGTAACTTTTTTGCCCCTTCTTAAATCTGTTATCCAGAGGCGCTACCACCCTCGCTGATGGGCTCGGCCTTGGCCAGCGGCGGGTCCGTCTTGGAGCCGGCTGGCATTGGCTCTATCGGACATGGGGGAAGCTTCTAGCAGCTTCTCACAGAAGCCACCCCTGTAGCCCCCCACTGCCACAACCTTGCCACGCAAACCCAATACAATTGTACTGCACGGTATGCTACGTATTGCAGGAATTGTATCATATGGATTTTATGGTATGGATTGGATGCTATGGACTGGATTTCGTGTAGTGTGTTGTACGTATTCTCTTTTGGATTGTAGTTTGTACTGTCTTTCCTCCCGTATGTATTGTATTGTACTGGGTGTATCGTATTGGTTCTATTGTATTGACTGTATTGTCGCTCTTGTATTTTGTATTCTATTTATATTGTATTTTGAATTGCATTTTGTGTTGTATTTTGTCTTGCATTTTATGTATCGTCCCGTATTCTGTGGTGTGCATTGTCTTGCATGCTTTGTCTTGCCTGTATGTAGGGTTTAAATTCTTTGTATATAGTTGTACTGTATGGTATGGTACTGTACGGTATTTCGTATTTTCTCCTATTTGTACCGTACTGTTTTTTTCATTGTACTTTGTGTTGCATTGTAGTCCATGTATTGTTTCTGGTGTTTCGTAGTCTATCGTACGGTGTGGCAGTTATTTGAGTGTATGCATTGTATTGGATGGTATAGTATTTATTGTCTTGTAGGTATTGTAGGTATTGTATTGTGTTGCACTGTATTATGTTGTGCGTATTGTATGGTACGCTCTTGTGTCTATTGCATGGGATGCTATTGTGGGTATGGTATGGTATGGCTTGCATGTGCTGTGTGTATCGTATGGTATGTGTTGTAGTGTACTTTGGTTTGTGGTTTGTGTTGTGTGTTGTGTGTTACAGTGTACTGTGTATTGTATTGCATATTTTACGTATTGTATGATACGGTGTGGTACGTATTGCACGGTATGGTAGTTATTGCATTGCACTGTGTGTATTTTATTGTATGTATTGCATTCTATGCATTCTATTGTATCTGTTTTCTTGGATTGGATGTAACGTGTGGAGTGTCTGGTATGGTATTTATTGCAACGTATGTATTGTATGGAATGTATTGAAATGTATGGAGTGTCTTGTAATACACTGTATGTGTTGCGTTGGGGAAGACACGGCCGAGCCTCGGTGACTGGCGTGAAACACCGACGCCGAGCACAAGACAAGAGATGGGGGGACGGAGTGGGCAGTGGCCTTGCAGTAACTCCAGACGCCTGGGCTGGGGTCACAGCGCTGCTGGGGCAAGCGCCATGGGCGAGGATGGCTGTCGTGACGTCCGCCAGCGACGGACTGTGACGTCACCTCGCGATGGACTGTGACACCCCCGAGCGATGCATTGTGACCAAGCGTCCCTCGCTGCTCATATTCGGGCGCCGAGTCTCACCCAGCTGGCTCGTGCCCGCACTCCAGCTGAGCGAGTTCGTGAGGTTTGGAGTGTTGAGCGAGGCCTTTGGTGCCGGTGTCGTGCTCGGGGAGTTGTTTCTGGCAGCTCTCAGTGCCCGACCCCGGAGCCGTCGAAGATTTTTTTCTCCGGCCCTGCCAGGTTCAGGCAGCCGGAGCACCCAGGAGGCGCGCTCGCAGCAGCAGAGGTGAGCTGGGCGGGGAAGCCTCAGCCTGGGGAGCTGGGGGGGTTTCCTTCTGGAGGGACCTGGGCATTTCTTCCAGCCCTCCCCGGGACAGCCAACGACCCCGGCCTCTCTTCCTTCTCTAGCGTGACACCCGCTGCTGCAGCGCCGGTGAGAGGGAGCAGCTCGTCACCTCCAGCTCCCCCAGCCCACCGCAGCACGGGGAGAGCATGGCCACGGAGCCGGAGGACCGCTGTGCCATCTGCCTGGGCAGCTGGGAGGAGGCCAGCTTTGTGATGCCATGCCTCCACCAATTCTGCTACCCCTGCATCCTGCGGTGGGCTGAAAGCAAGCCCGAGTGCCCCCTCTGCAAGAGGAGGATCCTCTCCATCTTGCACTCGGTGCGGGCGGACGACGACTACGCGGAGCATGTCATCACACCCTCCGCGACATCCTCCGGCGTCGTCCGCCAGGCGGGAGGAGCTCCCAGAGCCCCAGCCGCCCACGACCTCCATCACCCTGCAGCACCCCAACGGTGGGCTGCAGCAGGGGTGCCCAGGCGTCCGGTGGGCAGCCTCCTCCAGCCCCCAAACTGGCTGAACCTTTTCCGGAACCAGCCAACGCTCTTCCAGATCCTGCAGTCCTGCGTCCACCGGCACCTGGAGGACCTCTTTGGCAGCAGCGGCTTGGAGGCAGCCATGGGGGAGGACACCGTCACGGCCAGCCTGACCAACCAGGGGACGGACACAGAGCGGCCAGGCCGGACGCTGGGGGTCTCCCTCCAAAACCGCACGGCGACCTTCGTGCAACAGCGTGCACGTGTCGCTGTGCAAGAGCCCAGCAGAGAGGCCCGCCGTCTGCTGGGCTGGCAGGACGCCCGTGCTGCCGGGGGGCGGGAGGGCAGCCCCGCGGGTGCCCCTGGCCCCGCTGCCTCCCGAGGAGGGTCTCTCGCCCCCGGCCCAGCCCCCTCCGGCAGCCCGGCCAGATCCAGCGCGGACGAGCTCCCCGGCACCTCGTCCGCTGCCGTTGGCGGGGCTCCCGGCAGCCACCCCTCTGCTCCCGTCCCCGTCCCCGCGGAGCAAGAACAGCCCCACCTGGAGCCAGGGGAGGCTGTGCCCGGGCCCTCCGCTTCCAGCCGGGGCCGTGAACGCTGCCCTGGGGGCCACGGCAACCCCCAAAGAGGAAGGCTGGCAGCCCGAGGCCTCTCCAGCCAACAAGAGGCCAGCATCGCGCCGGTGACCCTGGAGGCTGCCTCGGCGGATGGCCCAGCCAGGACCGGCCCAGCGGCTGGGGCATGCGCCAGCCCTTAAGGGCTCCCAGCCCCCACCCCCACCCCCACCCCCCCCATATCCCATTATCCAAATAAAATAAATGCATGAAAACTACAGAAAAGCTCTCAGTGTTGCTAACAGTGCAGGTGGCGCTGCTATCCTCGCCCTTTTTTGCTTCTTTGCCGGGAGGGGTGGGACGTTAACGCTGAGGGGTCCTTCTGTGCGGGCCAGGTACTAGTTCGTTGTTCCCCCCAGAGGTGACTGCTGCCCGGCTCCAGCTGTGAGGCCTTGGCTTTCACATTTCTCTTTCTCTCCCCAAAGTTTGACAGGACACCTTTGGTTGTTCACAGAGCGAAAAAATCGCACATCTGTGCAAGTCAGAAGGGTGAAAGGCAAGCGGCTTGTCGTGCGCGGTGCCTACTAACCTACTCCGCTCGTGTCCTCAGAAAGTTCCACAAAAGTCAGTCGTGGGGATAGGTCTGCTTTCTGTTCTTTTCGGGGTTTTTTTTTTCCCCTGTCTCCTTTTAGAAAGAAGTTGCCGCTCTTTAAAAGCCGGCAAAGATGGCGAGGCTTTCAGCCCTTTCTCGGGCTCCTACAACGGCTGGAACACTCGCACAAGAAAGAGGAGCCTTCTGCCCAGCTCAGGCTGCAAGTTCAAATCTGCACGGAGAGACCATGGGAAAACGGGAGGAGTTGACCGTCATCTTACGGTTAGAGCCCTTCTCGGAAAACGGCCGAGACCTGGCTCCTGACCTCAGGACTGCTCCCGTGGGATTTTTCTCCGTTCCACTACACAGGCTTTTCACTGGAAAATCTCTTCGTGTTCTTTGGTGAAGAAATCAACGTCTTGCTTTCCTTCAAGAAAACACCTTAGCCCCTAGACTATGTCTGCCTCTTTCCTCTCTACCCTCTTGCCAGTCAGCTTCTCTTCTTAAAGGGTAACAGCCAAGAAAAGGCATCCCGTGCTACAGTAAGAACAGAGAGAGCAATTCTGCAACGGAGGAGGATCAAGAAGAAAGGGTGCTCCGCGCCTGCTGAGCTCGCGTCCTTGCGCGTGAGGCACAACTCCTTTGCTTTTCAGAAAAAAAGATGCCATTTGCCTCAACGCTCGTTCAGACTTGCCCGTTCCTGTCTCCTCGCATCGAACGGCATGTTCGAGAGTGAAAACGTGAACCCCGTTTTGCCCCAGGCATCGTTCCCACACTGCCACTCAGACCCTACTGCACAGCACCGGGGTGTCAATGAAGAAACCGGGGACAGGACTAAAGCGCCAGGGGCTCTCTCAGCGTTACCGGCTATCAGGAGTTACCGGGGACAGGCCTCCCCAAACTTTTCCACCCTCAGTCCTTCCCACGGGCTACACTTCTCCACAAACGGCTCCAGCGGCGGTCCCTTCCACGGGGTGCAGCCCTTCACGAACAGACTGCTCCAGTGGGGGTCCCCCGCGGGGTCACAAGTCCTGCCAGCAGAGCTGCTCCAGCCTGGGCTCCTCTCTCCGCCGCTCCACAGCTCCACCGCACCTCTCTCCACGGCTCCCCTGGAAGCCTAGGGCGGGCTTCCAACGGGCTCCCAGCCTCCTCAGATACCGACCGGCTCTCTCAGGCGTAGCACGCTTGGCTTTGGACTTACAGGGGCAACACAAAGCAGGCTCGACACTTTGCAACGGGCGCCGCAGACAGCCTGAGGCGCACCGGCACCGGCACCGGCGGCGGCAACCCGCAGCCTTCCCCAGGCCAAAGAGCCGACGGCAGAAGACGGGGCGGGCCCCGAGCCACGGGGCCGGCCCGCTGATTGGAGGAGCCAGCACCGGGCGCAGCCAGCGCCCGGCCGCGCGGGAGATTGAAGCAGGCCAAAACAATCGACACGCTTGATGCCAAGGGACGCGGCGGCGCGCAGCCGCGCCGCCTCGGGCGGGCAGCCGCGTCCCCGGTTCCCCGGAGCTCCCGGCGCCCGGCAGAGCCCTGCAGCCACCCTGCCTGAGCGCCTGGCCCAGTAGGCGACCGTCCGCCCCGGGTCGGGCTGGGGGGTGTGCGCGGGGCTGTTCCTGGAGGTGGAGTGCGACGGCAAGGGAGCCTGGGGGGGGTGCGCCTGTTGGAGATAGGCGAGAAACAAAAGCAAAGGATGCTACTTAGTTAACGAGGCGTGACCTTGAGAAGAGAAACAAGATGACACCAGAAGTCCGCGGGTAAAGAAAGACCAAGATAAGCCCAGGGGCAATCAAAGAGCTACTTGAACTGTGAGGGAACTCTCCTCACGAGAGTTGAACACGAGAAAAGCCGCCCTCAGGCAGGGAGAGCCCCCTACCAACAGAAGCCCCTTCCTCACAGAACATGCGCAGTAAAAAAGGAGGACGCTGCGACTTTACGTGGAGATGAGACTTGCGAGAACCAACAGGAACGAGAGTAACTAAGCGAAACTGTAAAACTACTGATGACTGTTGCTCGAAAGCTGTGAAACGCTTTGCCGTGTGTTAACCAGGTGTGCTAGCTTTGTGGAGTTACCACCTAGCACCCATCTCTGGGCCAGTTACAACGGGGTGTTTTTGCCACTCATTCCCAGTTAGGCTTATTTCAGCCCCCAATACAGTTAGCTGTTGGGATCCCCTTGTCACACCAGAAAGACAAATGGGTTCTGGCCCTTTCTAGCTTGATGGCATTAGGGTACACGGGGCACTGGTGTCTACTAGAGCCTTACACTCCTGTGGGCCTGATGTGCCAGGCCATCGGAGCCACACAGTCCAGTAAACCCGGCTGTCTCTCTCCTCCACCTGGCTGGAGGCAGGGCCCTTCTGATCCTGGTCATAGGATTCTCCACTCACTTCCTGTGAAAATGCATTGGAATTCCTTCTCATAGGATCAGGAGGAAGACCAGCCCTTCCACTCTGTCTGCCACACCACTCACACTGCCCTCCAGGGACTGAAGCAGCATTTTTCCTGGAAGAACCCTCACATGTGATTGTTTTGCCTCGCAGTTCACGTACCCGTACATCTAGGACCGAGGTAGGTTTTCCATCCCACTTCTTCATGTCCTCTCTGTAGTCAAGCAGGTAAAACCACAGGGTATCCCGTGGTATGTACCTTCTCTCTCCTCTCTCTTGCCCAGAGGAATACCTTCTCCTAAGAGCTGAGGTATTGGTCCGTACAGGTGGGCGGCCAAACTTATCCGCAAATCGCTGGAACTCTTGGGACCGTTTCTCAGCTAGTATGTCTGGCAGTCTCTCCACAGCCAGGATGAGGGAGGAAGCGAGACTTTCTTCGTATTGCCGAAGTCGCTGAGCCAATTCATCTACTGTTGGTCCCTCTTCATCTTTCCAGTCCATTTCTGCCAATGCATTGGCATACCATGATGGTGCGCTTCGTACAAACTTCTGCCACGTGGGTCATGCGCATTGGACTTCATCTGGATCTGTGGGTAACTGCACGTTGTCAGGGTCACAATAAACCATCGCCCACATGGCTAATTCCCTCAGGTGCTGGATACCTCTCTCCATGGTAGTCCACTTGCCTGGCTGACACACATCATCTTCCTTCAAGGGGTACCTTTCCCTCACGTCCAACAGAAGTCGCCTCCAGAGTCTGAGGGCTTGTGGTTTTTTTCCAATTGCCTTGTCAATGCCCCCTTCCCTAGAAAGGGATCCCAACTGCTTGGCTTCCTTACCCTCTGATTCCAAGCGACCGGCCCCGTTATCCCAGCATTGGAGCAGCCAGCTGATAATGTGCTCGCCTGGACAACGGCTGAAGTCTTTTTGCATATCTCGCAGCTCAGGCGGGGATAGGGATGGGGTGATTCTCTCCGGTTCTGGCTCTTCCTCCTGTTCTCGTGATGACCCTGCTTCACCTTCATCCTTCGCTAAGAGAATTTTTTTTTTTTTTTTATCTTTCCTCTTCTGTATAGGGGCAATTGATCCTGGCGCTGGTTGATTCTCTAGTTCAGCTGCATCACCCATCGCTAAAGTTTGAGTAGCCACAGTGCCTGTCGCCGGGGTCTGAGTAGCTACAGTTGTAGGGGCTGGAGTAGCTGCAGCGCCTGTCATTGCAGTCTGAGTAGCCGCAGTGCTTGTGGCGGGAATTAGAGTAGCTGCAGTGCCTGTCGCCAGGGTTGGAGTAGCCACAGTGCTTGTCGTAGGGGTTACAGTAGCTGCAGCACCTGTCGCCAGGATTTGAGTAGCCGCAGTCATGGGTGTTGATGCCTGGGTGGTATTTTTAAAGAGTTGTTTAACCCTAAACAAGATCTGAATCACATTCAGGAACAGGCTGGTTCCTAGCAATAGGACCACGCTGAGTTCAACATCCCAAGGATATTCAAAATTTACAGACTCCTCCAATGCTATTGTACTTAACCTGGCTGAGAAAGGGAAGATGTGGGAAGATGTCTCTATCTTGTAAATCCAAAACACAGCACTATACCAGCTACTAAGAAAATTAACTCCATCCCAGCCGAAACCAGGACATCTTCTATGTATCGTATAGTACTGTATGTCTCGTATGTATTCTATTCTGTATGTATTGGGTTTTGTATTGCTATTTACACTGTATTGAGTATTATATGTACTGTGTTGTATTGTATGTATTCTGTGGCATGTATTGTGTGGTGTGTACATGCAATGGTATGGTATGGTATGTATCGTACTTTATTGTATGCATTGTATTGTATTTTGTATTGTATTCTAATTTTTATTATATTTTTCAATATATTTTACGTATTGTATTCTACGGTTTGTATTCTGTGGTATTGTTTATATGGTATTCTATGTATTGGATTGTATGTATTGTATTTTTTAATTGTATTTTATATTGCATTATATTATCTGTATTGTATGTCAGGTGTTTTCTTGTATGGTAAAGTATTTATGGTAGGTATTTTATTGCATGGTCTGCTACATATTGTATGTATCATATACTATGTATCATATTTGAATGTATGGTATCGTATGTGTCCTATGTATTGTTTGTATTGTGTTTTGTACGGTATTGCATTGTATGTGTTGCATGTGCAGTATTGTACGTGTTGATTTTTTTTGTATTTATGGTATTGTATGAATTGTATTTTGTATTGAACGGTATGGATTCTATGGCTTGGTATGGTATTTTTTCTATTGTATTCTATGAATTCTATTGTATGTATTGTGTTCTCTTTTGTCTTGTATTTTGTATTGTATTACATTTTGTATTGTACTGTATTGTATGTGGTGTATGGTGTGTATTGTATGGTATGTATTTTGTAGCAGGTTTGGTATTGTATATATTGTGTGTTGCATTGTATTTTATGGTATGGTATGTATCACACTGTAAGTATTGTACTATACTTTATATTCTATTCCATTTTTTTTTGTATTGTGTTTGTATTGCATTGCAACTTGTATGTTTGGTATGGTGTGGGATTTATTCTCTTGGATATATTTCTTGATTGTAGGTATTGTATTGTATGTTCTGTATTGTACTGTACGGTATGGTATAGTATTTCTTGTATGATATGGTATACTTTACATTGTATGTATGGTATGGTATGGTATATATTGTACTGTACAGTATTTATTGTATTATATGTGTTTTATATATTGTATTAATTCTATGTACTGTATTGTATGTAGTGTATGTAGTGTATGGTATGGTATTTACTGTATTGTATCATATGCATTGTTGGTATGCATTGTATGGTATGCATCATAGGTATTGTATTGTATGGTGTGAATTGTATTTTATTGTGTGTACTGTATTTTGTATGGTATGGTGTTGTCTATATTGCATGGTAGAGTATGTATTGTGTGTATTCTATGTATTGTATTGTATGTACTGTATTTTCTGTTGTATTGTGCTTTGTATTGTCCAGTGTTTTATATTGTACGTCTTGTATTTTTTCTTTTATTGCATTGTCTTTTGCATTGTGTTGTATTTATTGTATGCATTGTATGGTACAGTATGTATAGGATGGTATGTTACTGTTAGACCCGGACCGGACAGACCAGAGGGCCGTTGAGGTTCTGGGATCGCCCCTGGCTAAATTCAGGTGAAACGACACCAAACGATCACTTTGAACGCTTTATTCGAACAATCCAAACTGCGGAAGGCATAACGGTGGGCAGCGTGGGTTGCAGCAAAACGTTCACAAGAAGAGAGAAAAGAGAGGAATAGGGAAAAAAAAGAAAGAGGGGAAAAGAGAAGAGACAGTCACCACCCTTGGATCCCGCGATGTCGGCGACGAGCGTGGCAATCCTCCGGTGATGGGCGCGCGCAGTGGCTCTTTGCAGTTGTGTCTTTTATAGTCCAAATCTCTGTCCACAGTCACGCCTCTTGAAGACAGTTCTCAACAGATATGGTAGTGTTCCAGAGGGTTCTGTACCTACTGAGGATGTGCGATTTATCGGGGTGGTGGTCTTAGGGACTTGCTAGGGAGCTACAAGCCGCCGCCTCAGATAAGCTTTGTGTGGCCTCTGGCCATCTGTGGTGGGTTATCGGGCTGGTTCTGCCAGAACACAGGGCTGCACACCCTCCGGCACACCCCCTGTGTCCATGCCAGCCAACTTCTTGCTAATGGCCCTCTTTCTTTGTTATGCAGACCGCACCTTGGTTGCTACAACGTTTGAGACATTGACAGACATTAACTCTTCCAGTCCCTCACAGTTATGCATTGTACGTATTGCATGGTATTACTTGTATTGTATAGCATCGTATGGTATTGCCTGTATTGCATGTTACGTTCTTGTATTGTAGCATGGTAGGTATTCTATGGTATTATATGGTAGGGTATGTATTGTATTGTATGTATTGTATGGTATGGTATGTATTGTATGGTATGGTATTGCATAGTATGTGTTGCAGTGTACTGTATGTATTCTCTTCTATTTTCTATTGTATTCTATGGTATGGTATTTCTTGTGTTGTAAGTATTGTATATATTGTACTGTATGTAGTGCAATGTACGGTACGGTCTTTATTTTTTTGTATGGTATCTGTACTGTATTATGTATATTGTCTTGTATGTAATGTACGTATTGTATGGTATGCAGTGAATGTATTGTACTTTATCTATTGTATACTATGGTGTGCATTGTATTGTTTGTATAGGTTGTATTGTTTGTCTTGTATGCCTTGTAGGTAGCGTATTGTATTTTATATTGCATTCTATTCTATGCCTTGTATGTTGTGTTTCGTATTGTATGTTATGGTATTTATCGTATCCTATGTATTGGTGTAGTGGCTTGACCATGGCTGAACACCACGGGCCCACCAAAGCCGATCTGTCACTCCCCTCCTCAGCTGGACAGGGCAGATAAAACATAACAAAAGGCATATGGGTCGAGATAAGGCGAGATCACTCAGCAGCTCTTCCTGGGCTCAACTTTACTCTCAACTCCTCTACCTCCTCTCCCTGACGGGCGCAAGGGGATGGGGAATGGGGCTTGCAGTCAAGTCACCACACTTTGTCTCTGCAGCTCGTTCCTCCTCAGGGGGAGGACTCCTCACACTCTTTCCCTCAGTGGTATGGTACTGTACGGTATTTTGTATTTTCTCCTATTTTGTACTGTACTGGTTTTTTCATTGTACTTTGTGTTGCATTGTAGTCCATGTATTGTTTCTGGTGTTTCGTAGTCTATCGTACGGTGTGGCAGTTATTTGAGTGTATGTATTGTATTGGACGGTATAGTATTTATTGTCTTGTAGGTATTGTAGGTATTGTATTGTGTTGCACTGTATTATGTTGTGCGTATTGTATGGTACGCTCTTGTGTCTATTGCATGGGATGCTATTGTGGGTATGGTATGGTATGGCTTGCATGTGTCGTGTGTATCGTATGGTATGTGTTGTAGTGTACTTTGCTTTGTGGTTTGTATTGTGTGTTGTGTTTTACAGTGTACTGTGTATTGTATTGCGTATTTTACGTATTGTATGATACGGTGTGGTACGTATTGCACGGTATGGTAGTTATTGCATTGCACTGTGTGTATTTTATTGTATGTATTGCATTCTATGCATTCTATTGTATCTGTTTTCTTGGATTGGATTGGATGTAACGTGCGGAGTGTCTGGTATGGTATGTATTGCAACGTATGTATTGTATGGAATGTATTGAAATGTATTGAAATGTATGGAGTGTCTTGTAATACACTGTATGTGTTGTGTTGGGGAAGACACGGCCGAGGCCTCGGTGACTGGCGTGAAACACCGACGCCGAGCACAAGACAAGAGATGGGGGGACGGAGTGGGCAGTGGCCTTGCAGTAACTCCAGACGCCTGGGCTGGGGTCACAGCGCTGCTGGGGCAAGCGCCATGGGCGAGGATGGCCTGTCGTGACGTCCGCCAGCGACGGACTGTGACGTCACCTCGCGAGGGGTTCCGATGCCAAGGAGTCCCTGAGCGACGGGTTCTGTTGTCACCGACAGGTGGACTGCGTCCTCTCCGAGCGACGGACTGTGACGTCACCTCGCGATGGACTGTGACACCCCCGAGCGATGCATTGTGACCAAGCGTCCCTCGCTGCTCATATTCGGGCGCCGAGTCTCACCCAGCTGGCTCGTGCCCGCACTCCAGCTGAGCGAGTTCGTGAGGTTTGGAGTGTTGAGCGAGGCCTTTGGTGCCGGTGTCGTGCTCGGGGAGTTGTTTCTGGCAGCTCTCAGTGCCCGACCCCGGAGCCGTCGAAGATTTTTTTCTCCGGCCCTGCCAGGTTCAGGCAGCCGGAGCACCCAGGAGGCGCGCTCGCAGCAGCAGAGGTGAGCTGGGCGGGGAAGCCTCAGCCTGGGGAGCTGGGGGGGTTTCCTTCTGGAGGGACCTGGGCATTTCTTCCAGCCCTCCCCGGGACAGCCAACGACCCCGGCCTCTCTTCCTTCTCTAGCGTGACACCCGCTGCTGCAGCGCCGGTGAGAGGGAGCAGCTCGTCACCTCCAGCTCCCCCCAGCCCACCGCAGCACGGGGAGAGCATGGCCACGGAGCCGGAGGACCGCTGTGCCATCTGCCTGGGCAGCTGGGAGGAGGCCAGCTTTGTGATGCCATGCCTCCACCAATTCTGCTACCCCTGCATCCTGCGGTGGGCTGAAAGCAAGCCCGAGTGCCCCCTCTGCAAGAGGAGGATCCTCTCCATCTTGCACTCGGTGCGGGCGGACGACGACTACGCGGAGCATGTCATCACACCCTCCGCGACATCCTCCGGCGTCGTCCGCCAGGCGGGAGGAGCTCCCAGAGCCCCAGCCGCCCACGACCTCCATCACCCTGCAGCACCCCAACGGTGGGCTGCAGCAGGGGTGCCCAGGCGTCCGGTGGGCAGCCTCCTCCAGCCCCCAAACTGGCTGAACCTTTTCCGGAACCAGCCAACGCTCTTCCAGATCCTGCAGTCCTGCGTCCACCGGCACCTGGAGGACCTCTTTGGCAGCAGCGGCTTGGAGGCAGCCATGGGGGAGGACACCGTCACGGCCAGCCTGACCAACCAGGGGACGGACACAGAGCGGCCAGGCCGGACGCTGGGGGTCTCCCTCCAAAACCGCACGGCGACCTTCGTGCAACAGCGTGCACGTGTCGCTGTGCAAGAGCCCAGCAGAGAGGCCCGCCGTCTGCTGGGCTGGCAGGACGCCCGTGCTGCCGGGGGGCGGGAGGGCAGCCCCGCGGGTGCCCCTGGCCCCGCTGCCTCCCGAGGAGGGTCTCTCGCCCCCGGCCCAGCCCCCTCCGGCAGCCCGGCCAGATCCAGCGCGGACGAGCTCCCCGGCACCTCGTCCGCTGCCGTTGGCGGGGCTCCCGGCAGCCACCCCTCTGCTCCCGTCCCCGTCCCCGCGGAGCAAGAACAGCCCCAGCTGGAGCCAGGGGAGGCTGTGCCCGGGCCCTCCGCTTCCAGCCGGGGCCGTGAACGCTGCCCTGGGGGGCCACGGCAACCCCCAAAGAGGAAGGCTGGCAGCCCCGAGGCCTCTCCAGCCAACAAGAGGCCAGCATCGCGCCGGTGACCCTGGAGGCTGCCTCGGCGGATGGCCCAGCCAGGACCGGCCCAGCGGCTGGGGCATGCGCCAGCCCTTAAGGGCTCCCAGCCCCCACCCCCACCCCCACCCCCCCCCATATCCCATTATCCAAATAAAATAAATGCATGAAAACTACAGAAAAGCTCTCAGTGTTGCTAACAGTGCAGGTGGCGCTGCTATCCTCGCCCTTTTTTGCTTCTTTGCTGGGAGGGATGGGACGTTAACGCTGAGGGGTCCTTCTGTGCGGGCCAGGTACTAGTTCGTTGTTCCCCCCAGAGGCGACTGCTGCCCGGCTCCAGCTGTGAGGCCTTGGCTTTCACATTTCTCTTTCTCTCCCCAAAGTTT
This sequence comes from Gymnogyps californianus, assembly GCF_018139145.2. Lineage (NCBI taxonomy): Eukaryota > Metazoa > Chordata > Aves > Accipitriformes > Cathartidae > Gymnogyps > Gymnogyps californianus. The sequence goes on along the minus strand of NW_026114185.1, from coordinate 10,013 downwards.
GACAGGACACCTTTGGTTGTTCACAGAGCGAAAAAATCGCACATCTGTGCAAGTCAGAAGGGTGAAAGGCAAGCGGCTTGTCGTGCGCGGTGCCTACTAACCTACTCCGCTCGTGTCCTCAGAAAGTTCCACAAAAGTCAGTCGTGGGGATAGGTCTGCTTTCTGTTCTTTTCGGGGTTTTTTTTTTCCCCTGTCTCCTTTTAGAAAGAAGTTGCCGCTCTTTAAAAGCCGGCAAAGATGGCGAGGCTTTCAGCCCTTTCTCGGGCTCCTACAACGGCTGGAACACTCGCACAAGAAAGAGGAGCCTTCTGCCCAGCTCAGGCTGCAAGTTCAAATCTGCACGGAGAGACCATGGGAAAACGGGAGGAGTTGACCGTCATCTTACGGTTAGAGCCCTTCTCGGAAAACGGCCGAGACCTGGCTCCTGACCTCAGGACTGCTCCCGTGGGATTTTTCTCCGTTCCACTACACAGGCTTTTCACTGGAAAATCTCTTCGTGTTCTTTGGTGAAGAAATCAACGTCTTGCTTTCCTTCAAGAAAACACCTTAGCCCCTAGACTATGTCTGCCTCTTTCCTCTCTACCCTCTTGCCAGTCAGCTTCTCTTCTTAAAGGGTAACAGCCAAGAAAAGGCATCCCGTGGTACAGTAAGAACAGAGAGAGCAATTCTGCAACGGAGGAGGATCAAGAAGAAAGGGTGCTCCGCGCCTGCTGAGCTCGCGTCCTTGCGCGTGAGGCACAACTCCTTTGCTTTTCAGAAAAAAAGATGCCATTTGCCTCAACGCTCGTTCAGACTTGCCCGTTCCTGTCTCCTCGCATCGAACGGCATGTTCGAGAGTGAAAACGTGAACCCCGTTTTGCCCCAGGCATCGTTCCCACGCTGCCACTCAGACCCTACTGCACAGCACCGGGGTGTCAATGAAGAAGCCGGGGACAGGACTAAAGCGCCAGGGGCTCTCTCAGCGTTACCGGCTATCAGGAGTTACCGGGGACAGGCCTCCCCAAACTTTTCCACCCTCAGTCCTTCCCACGGGCTACACTTCTCCACAAACGGCTCCAGCGGCGGTCCCTTCCACGGGGTGCAGCCCTTCACGAACAGACTGCTCCAGTGGGGGTCCCCCGCGGGGTCACAAGTCCTGCCAGCAGAGCTGCTCCAGCCTGGGCTCCTCTCTCCGCCGCTCCACAGCTCCACCGCACCTCTCTCCACGGCTCCCCTGGAAGCCTAGGGCGGGCTTCCAACGGGCTCCCAGCCTCCTCAGATACCGACCGGCTCTCTCAGGCGTAGCACGCTTGGCTTTGGACTTACAGGGGCAACACAAAGCAGGCTCGACACTTTGCAACGGGCGCCGCAGACAGCCTGAGGCGCACCGGCACCGGCACCGGCGGCGGCAACCCGCAGCCTTCCCCAGGCCAAAGAGCCGACGGCAGAAGACGGGGCGGGCCCCGAGCCACGGGGCCGGCCCGCTGATTGGAGGAGCCAGCACCGGGCGCAGCCAGCGCCCGGCCGCGCGGGAGATTGAAGCAGGCCAAAACAATCGACACGCTTGATGCCAAGGGACGCGGCGGCGCGCAGCCGCGCCGCCTCGGGCGGGCAGCCGCGCCCCCGGTTCCCCGGAGCTCCCGGCGCCCGGCAGAGCCCCTGCAGCCACCCTGCCTGAGCGCCTGGCCCAGTAGGCGACCGTCCGCCCCGGGGTCGGGCTGGGGGGTGTGCGCGGGGCTGTTCCTGGAGGTGGAGTGCGACGGCAAGGGAGCCTGGGGGGGGTGCGCCTGTTGGAGATAGGCGAGAAACAAAAGCAAAGGATGCTACTTAGTTAACGAGGCGTGACCTTGAGAAGAGAAACAAGATGACACCAGAAGTCCGCGGGTAAAGAAAGACCAAGATAAGCCCAGGGGCAATCAAAGAGCTACTTGAACTGTGAGGGAACTCTCCTCATGAACACACGAGAAAAGCCGCCCTCAGGCAGGGAGAGCCCCCTACCAACAGAAGCCCCTTCCTCACAGAACATGCGCAGTAAAAAAGGAGGACGCTGCGACTTTACGTGGAGATGAGACTTGCGAGAACCAACAGGAACGAGAGTAACTAAGCGAAACTGTAAAATACTGATGACTGTTGCTCGAAAGCTGTGAAACGCTTTGCCGTGTGTTAACCAGGTGTGCTAGCTTTGTGGAGTTACCACCTAGCACCCATCTCTGGGCCAGTTACAACGGGGTGTTTTTGCCACTCATTCCCAGTTAGGCTTATTTCAGCCCCCAATACAGTTAGCTGTTGGGATCCCCTTGTCACACCAGAAAGACAAATGGGTTCTGGCCCTTTCTAGCTTGATGGCATTAGGGTACACGGGGCACTGGTGTCTACTAGAGCCTTACACTCCTGTGGGCCTGATGTGCCAGGCCATCGGAGCCACACAGTCCAGTAAACCCGGCTGTCTCTCTCCTCCACCTGGCTGGAGGCAGGGCCCTTCTGATCCTGGTCATAGGATTCTCCACTCACTTCCTGTGAAAATGCATTGGAATTCCTTCTCATAGGATCAGGAGGAAGACCAGCCCTTCCACTCTGTCTGCCACACCACTCACACTGCCCTCCAGGGACTGAAGCAGCATTTTTCCTGGAAGAACCCTCACATGTGATTGTTTTGCCTCGCAGTTCACGTACCCGTACATCTAGGACCGAGGTAGGTTTTCCATCCCACTTCTTCATGTCCTCTCTGTAGTCAAGCAGGTAAAACCACAGGGTATCCCGTGGTATGTACCTTCTCTCTCCTCTCTCTTGCCCAGAGGAATACCTTCTCCTAAGAGCTGAGGTATTGGTCCGTACAGGTGGGCGGCCAAACTTATCCGCAAATCGCTGGAACTCTTGGGACCGTTTCTCAGCTAGTATGTCTGGCAGTCTCTCCACAGCCAGGATGAGGGAGGAAGCGAGACTTTCTTCGTATTGCCGAGGTCGCTGAGCCAATTCATCTACTGTTGGTCCCTCTTCATCTTTCCAGTCCATTTCTGCCAATGCATTGGCATACCATGATGGTGCGCTTCGTACAAACTTCTGCCACGTGGGTCATGCGCATTGGACTTCATCTGGATCTGTGGGTAACTGCACGTTGTCAGGGTCACAATAAACCATCGCCCACATGGCTAATTCCCTCAGGTGCTGGATACCTCTCTCCATGGTAGTCCACTTGCCTGGCTGACACACATCATCTTCCTTCAAGGGGTACCTTTCCCTCACGTCCAACAGAAGTCGCCTCCAGAGTCTGAGGGCTTGTGGTTTTTTTCCAATTGCCTTGTCAATGCCCCCTTCCCTAGAAAGGGATCCCAACTGCTTGGCTTCCTTACCCTCTGATTCCAAGCGACCGGCCCCGTTATCCCAGCATTGGAGCAGCCAGCTGATAATGTGCTCGCCTGGACAACGGCTGAAGTCTTTTTGCATATCTCGCAGCTCAGGCGGGGATAGGGATGGGGTGATTCTCTCCGGTTCTGGCTCTTCCTCCTGTTCTCGTGATGACCCTGCTTCACCTTCATCCTTCGCTAAGAGAATTTTTTTTTTTTTTTATATTTCCTCTTCTGTATAGGGGCAATTGATCCTGGCACTGGTTGATTCTCTAGTTCAGCTGCATCACCCATCGCTAAAGTTTGAGTAGCCACAGTGCCTGTCGCCGGGGTCTGAGTAGCTACAGTTGTAGGGGCTGGAGTAGCTGCAGCGCCTGTCATTGCAGTCTGAGTAGCCGCAGTGCTTGTGGCGGGAATTAGAGTAGCTGCAGTGCCTGTCGCCAGGGTTGGAGTAGCCACAGTGCTTGTCGTAGGGGTTACAGTAGCTGCAGCACCTGTCGCCAGGATTTGAGTAGCCGCAGTCATGGGTGTTGATGCCTGGGTGGTATTTTTAAAGAGTTGTTTAACCCTAAACAAGATCTGAATCACATTCAGGAACAGGCTGGTTCCTAGCAATAGGACCACGCTGAGTTCAACATCCCAAGGATATTCAAAATTTACAGACTCCTCCAATGCTATTGTACTTAACCTGGCTGAGAAAGGGAAGATGTGGGAAGATGTCTCTATCTTCTAAATCCAAAACACAGCACTATACCAGCTACTAAGAAAATTAACTCCATCCCAGCCGAAACCAGGACATCTTCTATGTATCGTATAGTACTGTATGTCTCGTATGTATTCTATTCTGTATGTATTGGGTTTTGTATTGCTATTTACACTGTATTGAGTATTATATGTACTGTGTTGTATTGTATGTATTCTGTGGCATGTATTGTGTGGTGTGTACATGCAATGGTATGGTATGGTATGTATCGTACTTTATTGTATGCATTGTATTGTATTTTGTATTGTATTCTAATTTTTATTATATTTTTCAATATATTTTACGTATTGTATTCTACGGTTTGTATTCTGTGGTATTGTTTATATGGTATTCTATGTATTGGATTGTATGTATTGTATTTTTTAATTGTATTTTATATTGCATTATATTATCTGTATTGTATGTCAGGTGTTTTCTTGTATGGTAAAGTATTTATGGTAGGTATTTTATTGCATGGTCTGCTACATATTGTATGTATCATATACTATGTATCATATTTGAATGTATGGTATCGTATGTATCCTATGTATTGTTTGTATTGTGTTTTGTACGGTATTGCATTGTATGTGTTGCATGTGCAGTATTGTACGTGTTGATTTTTTTTGTATTTATGGTATTGTATGAATTGTATTTTGTATTGAACGGTATGGATTCTATGGCTTGGTATGGTATTTTTTCTATTGTATTCTATGAATTCTATTGTATGTATTGTGTTCTCTTTTGTCTTGTATTTTGTATTGTATTACATTTTGTATTGTACTGTATTGTATGTGGTGTCTGGTGTGTATTGTATGGTATGTATTTTGTAGCAGGTTTGGTATTGTATATATTGTGTGTTGCATTGTATTTTATGGTATGGTATGTATCACACTGTAAGTATTGTACTATACTTTATATTCTATTCCATTTTTTTTGTATTGTGTTTGTATTGCATTGCAACTTGTATGTTTGGTATGGTGTGGGATTTATTCTCTTGGATATATTTCTTGATTGTAGGTATTGTATTGTATGTTCTGTATTGTACTGTACGGTATGGTATAGTATTTCTTGTATGATATGGTATACTTTACATTGTATGTATGGTATGGTATGGTATATATTGTACTGTACAGTATTTATTGTATTATATGTGTTTTATATATTGTATTAATTCTATGTACTGTATTGTATGTAGTGTATGTAGTGTATGGTATGGTATTTACTGTATTGTATCATATGCATTGTTGGTATGCATTGTATGGTATGCATCATAGGTATTGTATTGTATGGTGTGAATTGTATTTTATTGTGTGTACTGTATTTTGTATGGTATGGTGTTGTCTATATTGCATGGTAGAGTATGTATTGTGTGTATTCTATGTATTGTATTGTATGTACTGTATTTTCTGTTGTATTGTGCTTTGTATTGTCCAGTGTTTTATATTGTACGTCTTGTATTTTTTCTTTTATTGCATTGTCTTTTGCATTGTGTTGTATTTATTGTATGCATTGTATGGTACAGTATGTATAGGATGGTATGTTACTGTTAGACCCGGACCGGACAGACCAGAGGGCCGTTGAGGTTCTGGGATCGCCCCTGGCTAAATTCAGGTGAAACGACACCAAACGATCACTTTGAACGCTTTATTCGAACAATCCAAACTGCGGAAGGCATAACGGTGGGCAGCGTGGGTTGCAGCAAAACGTTCACAAGAAGAGAGAAAAGAGAGGAATAGGGAAAAAAAAGAAAGAGGGGAAAAGAGAAGAGACAGTCACCACCCTTGGATCCCGCGATGTCGGCGACGAGCGTGGCAATCCTCCGGTGATGGGCGCGCGCAGTGGCTCTTTGCAGTTGTGTCTTTTATAGTCCAAATCTCTGTCCACAGTCACGCCTCTTGAAGACAGTTCTCAACAGATATGGTAGTGTTCCAGAGGGTTCTGTACCTACTGAGGATGTGCGATTTATCGGGGTGGTGGTCTTAGGGACTTGCTAGGGAGCTACAAGCCGCCGCCTCAGATAAGCTTTGTGTGGCCTCTGGCCATCTGTGGTGGGTTATCGGGCTGGTTCTGCCAGAACACAGGGCTGCACACCCTCCGGCACACCCCCTGTGTCCATGCCAGCCAACTTCTTGCTAATGGCCCTCTTTCTTTGTTATGCAGACCGCACCTTGGTTGCTACAACGTTTGAGACATTGACAGACATTAACTCTTCCAGTCCCTCACAGTTATGCATTGTACGTATTGCATGGTATTACTTGTATTGTATAGCATCGTATGGTATTGCCTGTATTGCATGTTACGTTCTTGTATTGTAGCATGGTAGGTATTCTATGGTATTATATGGTAGGGTATGTATTGTATTGTATGTATTGTATGGTATGGTATGTATTGTATGGTATGGTATTGCATAGTATGTGTTGCAGTGTACTGTATGTATTCTGTTCTATTTTCTATTGTATTCTATGGTATGGTATTTCTTGTGTTGTAAGTATTGTATATATTGTACTGTATGTAGTGCAATGTACGGTACGGTCTTTATTTTTTTGTATGGTATCTGTACTGTATTATGTATATTGTCTTGTATGTAATGTACGTATTGTATGGTATGCAGTGAATGTATTGTACTTTATCTATTGTATACTATGGTGTGCATTGTATTGTTTGTATAGGTTGTATTGTTTGTCTTGTATGCCTTGTAGGTAGCGTATTGTATTTTATATTGCATTCTATTCTATGCCTTGTATGTTGTGTTTCGTATTGTATGTTATGGTATTTATCGTATCCTATGTATTGGTGTAGTGGCTTGACCATGGCTGAACACCACGGGCCCACCAAAGCCGATCTGTCACTCCCCTCCTCAGCTGGACAGGGCAGATAAAACATAACAAAAAGGCATATGGGTCGAGATAAGGCGAGATCACTCAGCAGCTCTTCCTGGGCTCAACTTTACTCTCAACTCCTCTACCTCCTCTCCCTGACGGGCGCAAGGGGATGGGGAATGGGGCTTGCAGTCAAGTCACCACACTTTGTCTCTGCAGCTCGTTCCTCCTCAGGGGGAGGACTCCTCACACTCTTTCCTCAGTGGTATGGTACTGTACGGTATTTTGTATTTTCTCCTATTTTGTACTGTACTGGTTTTTCATTGTACTTTGTGTTGCATTGTAGTCCATGTATTGTTTCTGGTGTTTCGTAGTCTATCGTACGGTGTGGCAGTTATTTGAGTGTATGTATTGTATTGGACGGTATAGTATTTATTGTCTTGTAGGTATTGTAGGTATTGTATTGTGTTGCACTGTATTATGTTGTGCGTATTGTATGGTACGCTCTTGTGTCTATTGCATGGGATGCTATTGTGGGTATGTATGGTATGGCTTGCATGTGTCGTGTGTATCGTATGGTATGTGTTGTAGTGTACTTTGGTTTGTGGTTTGTGTTGTGTGTTGTGTTTTACAGTGTACTGTGTATTGTATTGCGTATTTACGTATTGTATGATATCGGTGTGGTACGTATTGCACGGTATGGTAGTTATTGTATTCTACTGTGTGTATTTTATTGTATGTATTGCATTCTATGCATTCTATTGTATCTGTTTTCTTGGATTGGATGGATGTAACGTGCGGAGTGTCTGGTATGGTATGTATTGCAACGTATGTATTGTATGGAATGTATTGAAATGTATTGAAATGTATGGAGTGTCTTGTAATACACTGTATGTGTTGTGTTGGGGAAGACACGGCCGAGCCTCGGTGACTGGCGTGAAACACCGACGCCGAGCACAAGACAAGAGATGGGGGGACGGAGTGGGCAGTGGCCTTGCAGTAAACTCCAGACGCCTGGGCTGGGGTCACAGCGCTGCTTGGGGCAAGCGCCATGGGCGAGGATGGCCTGTCGTGACGTCCGCCAGCGACGGACTGTGACGTCACCTCGCGAGGGTTCCGATGCCAAGGAGTCCCTGAGCGACGGGTTCTGTTGTCACCGACAGGTGGACTGCGTCCTCTCCGAGCGACGGACTGTGACGTCACCTCGCGATGGACTGTGACACCCCCGAGCGATGCATTGTGACCAAGCGTCCTCGCTGCTCATATTCGGGCGCCGAGTCTCACCCAGCTGGCTCGTGCCCGCACTCCAGCTGAGCGAGTTCGTGAGGTTTGGAGTGTTGAGCGAGGCCTTTGGTGCCGGTGTCGTGCTCGGGGAGTTGTTTCTGGCAGCTCTCAGTGCCCGACCCCGGAGCCGTCGAAGATTTTTTCTCCGGCCTGCCAGGTTCAGGCAGCCGGAGCACCCAGGAGGCGCGCTCGCAGCAGCAGAGGTGAGCTGGGCGGGGAAGCCTCAGCCTGGGGAGCTGGGGGGTTTCCTTCTGAGGGACCTGGGCATTTCTTCCAGCCCTCCCCGGACAGCCAACGACCGGCCTCTCTTCCTTCTCTAGCGTGACACCCGCTGCTGCAGCGCCGGTGAGAGGGAGCAGCTCGTCACCTCCAGCTCCCCCAGCCCACCGCAGCACGGGGAGAGCATGGCCACGGAGCCGGAGGACCGCTGTGCCATCTGCCTGGGCAGCTGGGAGGAGGCCAGCTTTGTGATGCCATGCCTCCACCAATTCTGCTACCCTGCATCCTGCGGTGGGCTGAAAGCAAGCCCGAGTGCCCCCTCTGCAAGAGGAGGATCCTCTCCATCTTGCACTCGGTGCGCGGACGACGACTACGCGGAGCATGTCATCACACCCTCCGCGACATCCTCCGGCGTCGTCCGCCAGGCGGGAGGAGCTCCCAGAGCCCCAGCCGCCCACGACCTCCATCACCCTGCAGCACCCCAACGGTGGGCTGCAGCAGGGTGCCCAGGCGTCCGGTGGGCAGCCTCCTCAGCCCAAACTGGCTGAACCTTTTCCGGAACCAGCCAACGCTCTTCCAGATCCTGCAGTCCTGCGTCCACCGGCACTGGGACCTCTTTGGCAGCAGCGGCTTGGAGGCAGCCATGGGAGGACACCGTCACGGCCAGCCTGACCAACCAGGGGACGGACACAGAGCGGCCAGGCCGGACGCTGGGGGTCCCTCCAAAACCGCACGGCGACCTTCGTGCAACAGCGTGCACGTGTCGCTGTGCAAGAGCCCAGCAGAGAGGCCCGCCGTCTGCTGGGCTGGCAGGACGCCCGTGCTGCGGGGGCGGGAGGGCAGCCCGCGGGTGCCCTGGCCCCGCTGCCTCCCGAGGAGGGTCTCTCGCCCCCGGCCCAGCCCCTCCGGCAGCCCGGCCAGATCCAGCGCGGACGAGCTCCCCGGCACCTCGTCCGCTGCCGTTGGCGGGGCTCCCGGCAGCCACCCCTCTGCTCCCGTCCCCGTCCCGCGGAGCAAGAACAGCCCCAGCTGGAGCCAGGGGGCTGTGCCGGGCCCTCCGCTTCCAGCCGGGGCCGTGAACGCTGCCCTGGGGGCCACGGCAACCCCCAAAGAGGAAGGCTGGCAGCCCCGAGGCCTCTCCAGCCAACAAGAGGCCAGCATCGCGCCGGTGACCCTGGAGGCTGCCTCGGCGGATGGCCCAGCCAGGACCGGCCAGCGGCTGGGGCATGCGCAGCCCTTAAGGGCTCCAGCCCACCCCCACCCCACCCCCCCATATCCCATTATCCAAATAAAATAAATGCATGAAAACTACAGAAAAGCTCTCAGTGTTGCTAACAGTGCAGGTGGCGCTGCTATCCTCGCCCTTTTTTGCTTCTTTGCCGGGAGGGATGGGACGTTAACGCTGAGGGGTCTTCTGTGGGGCCAGGTACTAGTTCGTTGTTCCCCCAGAGGCGACTGCTGCCCGGCTCCAGCTGTGAGGCCTTGGCTTTCACATTTCTCTTTCTCTCCCCAAAGTTTGACAGGACACCTTTGGTTGTTCACAGAGCGAAAAAATCGCACATCTGTGGCAAGTCAGAAGGGTGAAAGGCAACGGCTTGTCGTGCGCCGGTGCCTACTAACCTACTC
>NW_026114184.1:0-29748 GCF_018139145.2 Gymnogyps californianus | reverse complement strand
ATGCCATCAAGCTAGAAAGGGCCAGAACCCATTTGTCTTTCTGGTGTGACAAGGGGATCCCAACAGCTAACTGTATTGGGGCTGAAATAAGCCTAACTGGGAATGAGTGGCAAAAACACCCCGTTGTAACTGGCCCAGAGATGGGTGCTAGGTGGTAACTCCACAAAGCTAGCACACCTGGTTAACACACGGCAAAGCATTTCACAGCTTTCGAGCAACAGTCATCAGTAGTTTTTACAGTTTCGCTTAGTTACTCTCGTTCCTGTTGGTTCTCGCAAGTCTCATCTCCACGTAAAGTCGCAGCGTCCTCCTTTTTTACTGCGCATGTTCTGTGAGGAAGGGGCTTCTGTTGGTAGGCGGGGCTCTCCCTGCCTGAGGGCGGCTTTTCTCGTGTGTTCTGAGGAGAGTTCCCTCACAGTTTCAAGTAGCTCTTTGATTGCCCCTGGCTTATCTTGGTCTTTTCTTTACCCGCGGACTTCTGGTGTCATCTTGTTTCTCTTCTCAAGGTCACGCCTCGTTAACTAAGTAGCATCCTTTGCTTTTGTTTCTCGCCTATCTCCAACAGGCGCACCCCCCCCAGGCTCCCTTGCCGTCGCACTCCACCTCCAGGAACAGCCCCGCGCACACCCCCCCAGCCCGACCCCGGGGCGGACGGTCGCCTACTGGGCCAGGCGCTCAGGCAGGGTGGCTGCAGGGGCTCTGCCGGGCGCCGGGAGCTCCGGGGAACCGGGGGCGCGGCTGCCCGCCCGAGGCGGCGCGGCTGCGCGCCGCCGCGTCCCTTGGCATCAGCGTGTCGATTGTTTTGGCCTGCTTCAATCTCCCGCGCGGCCGGGCGCTGGCTGCGCCCGGTGCTGGCTCCTCCAATCAGCGGGCCGGCCCCGTGGCTCGGGGCCCGCCCCGTCTTCTGCGTCGGCTCTTTGGCCTGGGGAAGGCTGCGGGTTGCCGCCGCCGGTGCCGGTGCCGGTGCGCCTCAGGCTGTCTGCGGCGCCCGTTGCAAAGTGTCGAGCCTGCTTTGTGTTGCCCCTGTAAGTCCAAAGCCAAGCGTGCTACGCCTGAGAGAGCCGGTCGGTATCTGAGGAGGCTGGGAGCCCGTTGGAAGCCCGCCCTAGGCTTCCAGGGGAGCCGTGGAGAGAGGTGCGGTGGAGCTGTGGAGCGGCGGAGAGAGGAGCCCAGGCTGGAGCAGCTCTGCTGGCAGGACTTGTGACCCCGCGGGGGACCCCCACTGGAGCAGTGTGTTCGTGAAGGGCTGCACCCCGTGGAAGGGACCCCCGCTGGAGCCGTTTGTGGAGAAGTGTAGCCCGTGGGAAGGACTGAGGGTGGAAAAGTTTGGGGAGGCCCGTCCCCGGTAACTCCTGATAGCCGGTAACGCTGAGAGAGCCCCTGGCGCTTTAGTCCTGTCCCCGGCTTCTTCATTGACACCCCGGTGCTGTGCAGTAGGGTCTGAGTGGCAGCGTGGGAACGATGCCTGGGGCAAAACGGGGTTCACGTTTTCACTCTCGAACATGCCGTTCGATGCGAGGAGACAGGAACGGGCAAGTCTGAACGAGCGTTGAGGCAAATGGCATCTTTTTTTCTGAAAAGCAAAGGAGTTGTGCCTCACGCGCAAGGACGCGAGCTCAGCAGGCGCGGAGCACCCTTTCTTCTTGATCCTCCTCCGTTGCAGAATTGCTCTCTCTGTTCTTACTGTACCACGGGATGCCTTTTCTTGGCTGTTACCCTTGAAGAAGAGAAGCTGACTGGCAAGAGGGTAGAGAGGAAAGAGGCAGACATAGTCTAGGGGCTAAGGTGTTTTCTTGAAGGAAAGCAAGACGTTGATTTCTTCACCAAAGAACACGAAGAGATTTTCCAGTGAAAAGCCTGTGTAGTGGAACGGAGAAAAATCCCACGGGAGCAGTCCTGAGGTCAGGAGCCAGGTCTCGGCCGTTTTCCGAGAAGGGCTCTAACCGTAAGATGACGGTCAACTCCTCCCGTTTTCCCATGGTCTCTCCGTGCAGATTTGAACTTGCAGCCTGAGCTGGGCAGAAGGCTCCTCTTTCTTGTGCGAGTGTTCCAGCCGTTGTAGGAGCCCGAGAAAGGGCTGAAAGCCTCGCCATCTTTGCCGGCTTTTAAAGAGCGGCAACTTCTTTCTAAAAGGAGACAGGGGAAAAAAAAAACCCCGAAAAGAACAGAAAGCAGACCTATCCCCACGACTGACTTTTGTGGAACTTTCTGAGGACACGAGCGGAGTAGGTTAGTAGGCACCGCGCACGACAAGCCGCTTGCCTTTCACCCTTCTGACTTGCACAGATGTGCGATTTTTTCGCTCTGTGAACAACCAAAGGTGTCCTGTCAAACTTTGGGGAGAGAAAGAGAAATGTGAAAGCCAAGGCCTCACAGCTGGAGCCGGGCAGCAGTCGCCTCTGGGGGGAACAACGAACTAGTACCTGGCCCGCACAGAAGGACCCCTCAGCGTTAACGTCCCATCCCTCCCGGCAAAGAAGCAAAAAAGGGCGAGGATAGCAGCGCCACCTGCACTGTTAGCAACACTGAGAGCTTTTCTGTAGTTTTCATGCATTTATTTTATTTGGATAATGGGATATGGGGGGGGGTGGGGGTGGGGGTGGGGGCTGGGAGCCCTTAAGGGCTGGCGCATGCCCCAGCCGCTGGGCCGGTCCTGGCTGGGCCATCCGCCGAGGCAGCCTCCAGGGTCACCGGCGCGATGCTGGCCTCTTGTTGGCTGGAGAGGCCTCGGGGCTGCCAGCCTTCCTCTTTGGGGGTTGCCGTGGCCCCCAGGGCAGCGTTCACGGCCCCGGCTGGAAGCGGAGGGCCCGGGCACAGCCTCCCCTGGCTCCAGCTGGGGCTGTTCTTGCTCCGCGGGGACGGGGACGGGAGCAGAGGGGTGGCTGCCGGGAGCCCCGCCAACGGCAGCGGACGAGGTGCCGGGGAGCTCGTCCGCGCTGGATCTGGCCGGGCTGCCGGAGGGGGCTGGGCCGGGGGCGAGAGACCCTCCTCGGGAGGCAGCGGGGCCAGGGGCACCCGCGGGGCTGCCCTCCCGCCCCCCGGCAGCACGGGCGTCCTGCCAGCCCAGCAGACGGCGGGCCTCTCTGCTGGGCTCTTGCACAGCGACACGTGCACGCTGTTGCACGAAGGTCGCCGTGCGGTTTTGGAGGGAGACCCCCAGCGTCCGGCCTGGCCGCTCTGTGTCCGTCCCCTGGTTGGTCAGGCTGGCCGTGACGGTGTCCTCCCCCATGGCTGCCTCCAAGCCGCTGCTGCCAAAGAGGTCCTCCAGGTGCCGGTGGACGCAGGACTGCAGGATCTGGAAGAGCGTTGGCTGGTTCCGGAAAAGGTTCAGCCAGTTTGGGGGCTGGAGGAGGCTGCCCACCGGACGCCTGGGCACCCCTGCTGCAGCCCACCGTTGGGGTGCTGCAGGGTGATGGAGGTCGTGGGCGGCTGGGGCTCTGGGAGCTCCTCCCGCCTGGCGGACGACGCCGGAGGATGTCGCGGAGGGTGTGATGACATGCTCCGCGTAGTCGTCGTCCGCCCGCACCGAGTGCAAGATGGAGAGGATCCTCCTCTTGCAGAGGGGGCACTCGGGCTTGCTTTCAGCCCACCGCAGGATGCAGGGGTAGCAGAATTGGTGGAGGCATGGCATCACAAAGCTGGCCTCCTCCCAGCTGCCCAGGCAGATGGCACAGCGGTCCTCCGGCTCCGTGGCCATGCTCTCCCCGTGCTGCGGTGGGCTGGGGGGAGCTGGAGGTGACGAGCTGCTCCCTCTCACCGGCGCTGCAGCAGCGGGTGTCACGCTAGAGAAGGAAGAGAGGCCGGGGTCGTTGGCTGTCCCGGGGAGGGCTGGAAGAAATGCCCAGGTCCCTCCAGAAGGAAACCCCCCCAGCTCCCCAGGCTGAGGCTTCCCCGCCCAGCTCACCTCTGCTGCTGCGAGCGCGCCTCCTGGGTGCTCCGGCTGCCTGAACCTGGCAGGGCCGGAGAAAAAAATCTTCGACGGCTCCGGGGTCGGGCACTGAGAGCTGCCAGAAACAACTCCCCGAGCACGACACCGGCACCAAAGGCCTCGCTCAACACTCCAAACCTCACGAACTCGCTCAGCTGGAGTGCGGGCACGAGCCAGCTGGGTGAGACTCGGCGCCCGAATATGAGCAGCGAGGGACGCTTGGTCACAATGCATCGCTCGGGGGTGTCACAGTCCATCGCGAGGTGACGTCACAGTCCGTCGCTCGGAGAGGACGCAGTCCACCTGTCGGTGACAACAGAACCCGTCGCTCAGGGACTCCTTGGCATCGGAACCCCTCGCGAGGTGACGTCACAGTCCGTCGCTGGCGGACGTCACGACAGGCCATCCTCGCCCATGGCGCTTGCCCCAGCAGCGCTGTGACCCCAGCCCAGGCGTCTGGAGTTACTGCAAGGCCACTGCCCACTCCGTCCCCCCATCTCTTGTCTTGTGCTCGGCGTCGGTGTTTCACGCCAGTCACCGAGGCCTCGGCCGTGTCTTCCCCAACACAACACATACAGTGTATTACAAGACACTCCATACATTTCAATACATTTCAATACATTCCATACAATACATACGTTGCAATACATACCATACCAGACACTCCGCACGTTACATCCAATCCAATCCAAGAAAACAGATACAATAGAATGCATAGAATGCAATACATACAATAAAATACACACAGTGCAATACAATAACTACCATACCGTGCAATACGTACCACACCGTATCATACAATACGTAAAATACGCAATACAATACACAGTACACTGTAAAACACAACACACAATACAAACCACAAACCAAAGTACACTACAACACATACCATACGATACACACGACACATGCAAGCCATACCATACCATACCCACAATAGCATCCCATGCAATAGACACAAGAGCGTACCATACAATACGCACAACATAATACAGTGCAACACAATACAATACCTACAATACCTACAAGACAATAAATACTATACCGTCCAATACAATACATACACTCAAATAACTGCCACACCGTACGATAGACTACGAAACACCAGAAACAATACATGGACTACAATGCAACACAAAGTACAATGAAAAAACCAGTACAGTACAAAATAGGAGAAAATACAAAATACCGTACAGTACCATACCACTGAGGGAAAGAGTGTGAGGAGTCCTCCCCCTGAGGAGGAACGAGCTGCAGAGACAAAGTGTGGTGACTTGACTGCAAGCCCCATTCCCCATCCCCTTGCGCCCGTCAGGGAGAGGAGGTAGAGGAGTTGAGAGTAAAGTTGAGCCCAGGAAGAGCTGCTGAGTGATCTCGCCTTATCTCGACCCATATGCCTTTTGTTATGTTTTATCTGCCCTGTCCAGCTGAGGAGGGGAGTGACAGATCGGCTTTGGTGGGCCCGTGGTGTTCAGCCATGGTCAAGCCACTACACCAATACATAGGATACGATAAATACCATAACATACAATACGAAACACAACATACAAGGCATAGAATAGAATGCAATATAAAATACAATACGCTACCTACAAGGCATACAAGACAAACAATACAACCTATACAAACAATACAATGCACACCATAGTATACAATAGATAAAGTACAATACATTCACTGCATACCATACAATACGTACATTACATACAAGACAATATACATAATACAGTACAGATACCATACAAAAAAATAAAGACCGTACCGTACATTGCACTACATACAGTACAATATATACAATACTTACAACACAAGAAATACCATACCATAGAATACAATAGAAAATAGACAGAATACATACAGTACACTGCAACACATACTATGCAATACCATACCATACAATACATACCATACCATACAATACATACAATACAATACATACCCTACCATATAATACCATAGAATACCTACCATGCTACAATACAAGAACGTAACATGCAATACAGGCAATACCATACGATGCTATACAATACAAGTAATACCATGCAATACATACAATGCATAACTGTGAGGGACTGGAAGAGTTAATGTCTGTCAATGTCTCAAACGTTGTAGCAACCAAGGTGCGGTCTGCATAACAAAGAAAGAGGGCCATTAGCAAGAAGTTGGCTGGCATGGACACAGGGGGTGTGCCGGAGGGTGTGCAGCCCTGTGTTCTGGCAGAACCAGCCCGATAACCCACCACAGATGGCCAGAGGCCACACAAAGCTTATCTGAGGCGGCGGCTTGTAGCTCCCTAGCAAGTCCCTAAGACCACCACCCCGATAAATCGCACATCCTCAGTAGGTACAGAACCCTCTGGAACACTACCATATCTGTTGAGAACTGTCTTCAAGAGGCGTGACTGTGGACAGAGATTTGGACTATAAAAGACACAACTGCAAAGAGCCACTGCGCGCGCCCATCACCGGAGGATTGCCACGCTCGTCGCCGACATCGCGGGATCCAAGGGTGGTGACTGTCTCTTCTCTTTTCCCCTCTTTCTTTTTTTTCCTTATTCCTCTCTTTTCTCTCTTCTTGTGAACGTTTTGCTGCAACCCACGCTGCCCACCGTTATGCCTTCCGCAGTTTGGATTGTTCGAATAAAGCGTTCAAAGTGATCGTTTGGTGTCGTTTCACCTGAATTTAGCCAGGGGCGATCCCAGAACCTCAACGGCCCTCTGGTCTGTCCGGTCCGGGTCTAACAGTAACATACCATCCTATACATACTGTACCATACAATGCATACAATAAATACAACACAATGCAAAAGACAATGCAATAAAAGAAAAAATACAAGACGTACAATATAAAACACTGGACAATACAAAGCACAATACAACAGAAAATACAGTACATACAATACAATACATAGAATACACACAATACATACTCTACCATGCAATATAGACAACACCATACCATACAAAATACAGTACACACAATAAAATACAATTCACACCATACAATACAATACCTATGATGCATACCATACAATGCATACCAACAATGCATATGATACAATACAGTAAATACCATACCATACACTACATACACTACATACAATACAGTACATAGAATTAATACAATATATAAAACACATATCATACAATAAATACTGTACAGTACAATATATACCATACCATACCATACATACAATGTAAAGTATACCATATCATACAAGAAATACTATACCATACCGTACAGTACAATACAGAACATACAATACAATACCTACAATCAAGAAATATATCCAAGAGAATAAATCCCACACCATACCAAACATACAAGTTGCAATGCAATACAAACACAATACAAAAAAAAATGGAATAGAATATAAAGTATAGTACAATACTTACAGTGTGATACATACCATACCATAAAATACAATGCAACACACAATATATACAATACCAAACCTGCTACAAAATACATACCATACAATACACACCAGACACCACATACAATACAGTACAATACAAAATGTAATACAATACAAAATACAAGACAAAAGAGAACACAATACATACAATAGAATTCATAGAATACAATAGAAAAAATACCATACCAAGCCATAGAATCCATACCGTTCAATACAAAATACAATTCATACAATACCATAAATACAAAAAAAATCAACACGTACAATACTGCACATGCAACACATACAATGCAATACCGTACAAAACACAATACAAACAATACATAGGATACATACGATACCATACATTCAAATATGATACATAGTATATGATACATACAATATGTAGCAGACCATGCAATAAAATACCTACCATAAATACTTTACCATACAAGAAAACACCTGACATACAATACAGATAATATAATGCAATATAAAATACAATTAAAAAATACAATACATACAATCCAATACATAGAATACCATATAAACAATACCACAGAATACAAACCGTAGAATACAATACGTAAAATATATTGAAAAATATAATAAAAATTAGAATACAATACAAAATACAATACAATGCATACAATAAAGTACGATACATACCATACCATACCATTGCATGTACACACCACACAATACATGCCACAGAATACATACAATACAACACAGTACATATAATACTCAATACAGTGTAAATAGCAATACAAAACCCAATACATACAGAATAGAATACATACGAGACATACAGTACTATACGATACATAGAAGATGTCCTGGTTTCGGCTGGGATGGAGTTAATTTTCTTAGTAGCTGGTATAGTGCTGTGTTTTGGATTTAGAAGATAGAGACATCTTCCCACATCTTCCCTTTCTCAGCCAGGTTAAGTACAATAGCATTGGAGGAGTCTGTAAATTTTGAATATCCTTGGGATGTTGAACTCAGCGTGGTCCTATTGCTAGGAACCAGCCTGTTCCTGAATGTGATTCAGATCTTGTTTAGGGTTAAACAACTCTTTAAAAATACCACCCAGGCATCAACACCCATGACTGCGGCTACTCAAATCCTGGCGACAGGTGCTGCAGCTACTGTAACCCCTACGACAAGCACTGTGGCTACTCCAACCCTGGCGACAGGCACTGCAGCTACTCTAATTCCCGCCACAAGCACTGCGGCTACTCAGACTGCAATGACAGGCGCTGCAGCTACTCCAGCCCCTACAACTGTAGCTACTCAGACCCCGGCGACAGGCACTGTGGCTACTCAAACTTTAGCGATGGGTGATGCAGCTGAACTAGAGAATCAACCAGTGCCAGGATCAATTGCCCCTATACAGAAGAGGAAATATAAAAAAAAAAAAAAATTCTCTTAGCGAAGGATGAAGGTGAAGCAGGGTCATCACGAGAACAGGAGGAAGAGCCAGAACCGGAGAGAATCACCCCATCCCTATCCCCGCCTGAGCTGCGAGATATGCAAAAAGACTTCAGCCGTTGTCCAGGCGAGCACATTATCAGCTGGCTGCTCCAATGCTGGGATAACGGGGCCGGTCGCTTGGAATCAGAGGGTAAGGAAGCCAAGCAGTTGGGATCCCTTTCTAGGGAAGGGGGCATTGACAAGGCAATTGGAAAAAAACCACAAGCCCTCAGACTCTGGAGGCGACTTCTGTTGGACGTGAGGGAAAGGTACCCCTTGAAGGAAGATGATGTGTGTCAGCCAGGCAAGTGGACTACCATGGAGAGAGGTATCCAGCACCTGAGGGAATTAGCCATGTGGGCGATGGTTTATTGTGACCCTGACAACGTGCAGTTACCCACAGATCCAGATGAAGTCCAATGCGCATGACCCACGTGGCAGAAGTTTGTACGAAGCGCACCATCATGGTATGCCAATGCATTGGCAGAAATGGACTGGAAAGATGAAGAGGGACCAACAGTAGATGAATTGGCTCAGCGACCTCGGCAATACGAAGAAAGTCTCGCTTCCTCCCTCATCCTGGCTGTGGAGAGACTGCCAGACATACTAGCTGAGAAACGGTCCCAAGAGTTCCAGCGATTTGCGGATAAGTTTGGCCGCCCACCTGTACGGACCAATACCTCAGCTCTTAGGAGAAGGTATTCCTCTGGGCAAGAGAGAGGAGAGAGAAGGTACATACCACGGGATACCCTGTGGTTTTACCTGCTTGACTACAGAGAGGACATGAAGAAGTGGGATGGAAAACCTACCTCGGTCCTAGATGTACGGGTACGTGAACTGCGAGGCAAAACAATCACATGTGAGGGTTCTTCCAGGAAAAATGCTGCTTCAGTCCCTGGAGGGCAGTGTGAGTGGTGTGGCAGACAGAGTGGAAGGGCTGGTCTTCCTCCTGATCCTATGAGAAGGAATTCCAATGCATTTTCACAGGAAGTGAGTGGAGAATCCTATGACCAGGATCAGAAGGGCCCTGCCTCCAGCCAGGTGGAGGAGAGAGACAGCCGGGTTTACTGGACTGTGTGGCTCCGATGGCCTGGCACATCAGGCCCACAGGAGTGTAAGGCTCTAGTAGACACCAGTGCCCCGTGTACCCTAATGCCATCAAGCTAGAAAGGGCCAGAACCCATTTGTCTTTCTGGTGTGACAAGGGGATCCCAACAGCTAACTGTATTGGGGGCTGAAATAAGCCTAACTGGGAATGAGTGGCAAAAACACCCCGTTGTAACTGGCCCAGAGATGGGTGCTAGGTGGTAACTCCACAAAGCTAGCACACCTGGTTAACACACGGCAAAGCGTTTCACAGCTTTCGAGCAACAGTCATCAGTATTTTTACAGTTTCGCTTAGTTACTCTCGTTCCTGTTGGTTCTCGCAAGTCTCATCTCCACGTAAAGTCGCAGCGTCCTCCTTTTTTACTGCGCATGTTCTGTGAGGAAGGGGCTTCTGTTGGTAGGGGGCTCTCCCTGCCTGAGGGCGGCTTTTCTCGTGTGTTCATGAGGAGAGTTCCCTCACAGTTCAAGTAGCTCTTTGATTGCCCCTGGGCTTATCTTGGTCTTTCTTTACCCGCGGACTTCTGGTGTCATCTTGTTTCTCTTCTCAAGGTCACGCCTCGTTAACTAAGTAGCATCCTTTGCTTTTGTTTCTCGCCTATCTCCAACAGGCGCACCCCCCCCAGGCTCCCTTGCCGTCGCACTCCACCTCCAGGAACAGCCCCGCGCACACCCCCCAGCCCGACCCCGGGGCGGACGGTCGCCTACTGGGCCAGGCGCTCAGGCAGGGTGGCTGCAGGGGCTCTGCCGGGCGCCGGGAGCTCCGGGGAACCGGGGCGCGGCTGCCCGCCCGAGGCGGCGCGGCTGCGCGCCGCCGCGTCCCTTGGCATCAAGCGTGTCGATTGTTTTGGCCTGCTTCAATCTCCCGCGCGGCCGGGCGCTGGCTGCGCCCGGTGCTGGCTCCTCCAATCAGCGGGCCGGCCCCGTGGCTCGGGGCCCGCCCCGTCTTCTGCCGTCGGCTCTTTGGCCTGGGGAAGGCTGCGGGTTGCCGCCGCCGGTGCCGGTGCCGGTGCGCCTCAGGCTGTCTGCGGCGCCCGTTGCAAAGTGTCGAGCCTGCTTTGTGTTGCCCCTGTAAGTCCAAAGCCAAGCGTGCTACGCCTGAGAGAGCCGGTCGGTATCTGAGGAGGCTGGGAGCCCGTTGGAAGCCCGCCCTAGGCTTCCAGGGGAGCCGTGGAGAGAGGTGCGGTGGAGCTGTGGAGCGGCGGAGAGAGGAGCCCAGGCTGGAGCAGCTCTGCTGGCAGGACTTGTGACCCCGCGGGGGACCCCCACTGGAGCAGTCTGTTCGTGAAGGGCTGCACCCCGTGGAAGGGACCCCGCTGGAGCCGTTTGTGGAGAAGTGTAGCCCGTGGGAAGGACTGAGGGTGGAAAAGTTTGGGGAGGCCTGTCCCCGGTAACTCCTGATAGCCGGTAACGCTGAGAGAGCCCCTGGCGCTTTAGTCCTGTCCCCGGCTTCTTCATTGACACCCCGGTGCTGTGCAGTAGGGTCTGAGTGGCAGTGTGGGAACGATGCCTGGGGCAAAACGGGGTTCACGTTTTCACTCTCGAACATGCCGTTCGATGCGAGGAGACAGGAACGGGCAAGTCTGAACGAGCGTTGAGGCAAATGGCATCTTTTTTTCTGAAAAGCAAAGGAGTTGTGCCTCACGCGCAAGGACGCGAGCTCAGCAGGCGCGGAGCACCCTTTCTTCTTGATCCTCCTCCGTTGCAGAATTGCTCTCTCTGTTCTTACTGTACCACGGGATGCCTTTTCTTGGCTGTTACCCTTTAAGAAGAGAAGCTGACTGGCAAGAGGGTAGAGAGGAAAGAGGCAGACATAGTCTAGGGGCTAAGGTGTTTTCTTGAAGGAAAGCAAGACGTTGATTTCTTCACCAAAGAACACGAAGAGATTTTCCAGTGAAAAGCCTGTGTAGTGGAACGGAGAAAAATCCCACGGGAGCAGTCCTGAGGTCAGGAGCCAGGTCTCGGCCGTTTTCCGAGAAGGGCTCTAACCGTAAGATGACGGTCAACTCCTCCCGTTTTCCCATGGTCTCTCCGTGCAGATTTGAACTTGCAGCCTGAGCTGGCAGAAGGCTCCTCTTTCTTGTGCGAGTGTTCCAGCCGTTGTAGGAGCCCGAGAAAGGGCTGAAAGCCTCGCCATCTTTGCCGGCTTTTAAAGAGCGGCAACTTCTTTCTAAAAGGAGACAGGGGAAAAAAAAAACCCCGAAAAGAACAGAAAGCAGACCTATCCCCACGACTGACTTTTGTGGAACTTTCTGAGGACACGAGCGGAGTAGGTTAGTAGGCACCCGCGCACGACAAGCCGCTTGCCTTTCACCCTTCTGACTTGCACAGATGTGCGATTTTTTCGCTCTGTGAACAACCAAAGGTGTCCTGTCAAACTTTGGGGAGAGAAAGAGAAATGTGAAAGCCAAGGCCTCACAGCTGGAGCCGGGCAGCAGTCGCCTCTGGGGGGAACAACGAACTAGTACCTGGCCCGCACAGAAGGACCCCTCAGCGTTAACGTCCCATCCCTCCCGGCAAAGAAGCAAAAAAGGGCGAGGATAGCAGCGCCACCTGCACTGTTAGCAACACTGAGAGCTTTTCTGTAGTTTTCATGCATTTATTTTATTTGGATAATGGGATATGGGGGGGGGTGGGGGTGGGGGTGGGGGCTGGGAGCCCTTAAGGGCTGGCGCATGCCCCAGCCGCTGGGCCGGTCCTGGCTGGGCCATCCGCCGAGGCAGCCTCCAGGGTCACCGGCGCGATGCTGGCCTCTTGTTGGCTGGAGAGGCCTCGGGCTGCCAGCCTTCCTCTTTGGGGGTTGCCGTGGCCCCCCAGGGCAGCGTTCACGGCCCCGGCTGGAAGCGGAGGGCCCGGGCACAGCCTCCCCTGGCTCCAGGTGGGGCTGTTCTTGCTCCGCGGGGACGGGGACGGGAGCAGAGGGGTGGCTGCCGGGAGCCCCGCCAACGGCAGCGGACGAGGTGCCGGGAGCTCGTCCGCGCTGGATCTGGCCGGGCTGCCGGAGGGGGCTGGGCCGGGGGCGAGAGACCCTCCTCGGGAGGCAGCGGGCCAGGGGCACCCGCGGGGCTGCCCTCCCGCCCCCCGGCAGCACGGGCGTCCTGCCAGCCCAGCAGACGGCGGGCCTCTCTGCTGGGCTCTTGCACAGCGACACGTGCACGCTGTTGCACGAAGGTCGCCGTGCGGTTTTGGAGGGAGACCCCCAGCGTCCGGCCTGGCCGCTCTGTGTCCGTCCCCTGGTTGGTCAGGCTGGCCGTGACGGTGTCCTCCCCCATGGCTGCCTCCAAGCCGCTGCTGCCAAAGAGGTCCTCCAGGTGCCGGTGGACGCAGGACTGCAGGATCTGGAAGAGCGTTGGCTGGTTCCGGAAAAGGTTCAGCCAGTTTGGGGGCTGGAGGAGGCTGCCCACCGGACGCCTGGGCACCCCTGCTGCAGCCCACCGTTGGGGTGCTGCAGGGTGATGGAGGTCGTGGGCGGCTGGGGCTCTGGGAGCTCCTCCCGCCTGGCGGACGACGCCGGAGGATGTCGCGGAGGGTGTGATGACATGCTCCGCGTAGTCGTCGTCCGCCCGCACCGAGTGCAAGATGGAGAGGATCCTCCTCTTGCAGAGGGGGCACTCGGGCTTGCTTTCAGCCCACCGCAGGATGCAGGGGTAGCAGAATTGGTGGAGGCATGGCATCACAAAGCTGGCCTCCTCCCAGCTGCCCAGGCAGATGGCACAGCGGTCCTCCGGCTCCGTGGCCATGCTCTCCCCGTGCTGCGGTGGGCTGGGGGGAGCTGGAGGTGACGAGCTGCTCCCTCTCACCGGCGCTGCAGCAGCGGGTGTCACGCTAGAGAAGGAAGAGAGGCCGGGGTCGTTGGCTGTCCCGGGGAGGGCTGGAAGAAATGCCCAGGTCCCTCCAGAAGGAAACCCCCCCAGCTCCCCAGGCTGAGGCTTCCCCGCCCAGCTCACCTCTGCTGCTGCGAGCGCGCCTCCTGGGTGCTCCGGCTGCCTGAACCTGGCAGGGCCGGAGAAAAAAATCTTCGACGGCTCCGGGGTCGGGCACTGAGAGCTGCCAGAAACAACTCCCCGAGCACGACACCGGCACCAAAGGCCTCGCTCAACACTCCAAACCTCACGAACTCGCTCAGCTGGAGTGCGGGCACGAGCCAGCTGGGTGAGACTCGGCGCCCGAATATGAGCAGCGAGGGACGCTTGGTCACAATGCATCGCTCGGTCACAGTCCCGTCGTGCGTCCCGCGGTTGTCAAACAACGCCAGCTCCTCATCGCCGACCTCGCGAGGTGACGTCACAGTCCGTCGCTGGCGGACGTCACGACAGGCCATCCTCGCCCATGGCGCTTGCCCCAGCAGCGCTGTGACCCCAGCCCAGGCGTCTGGAGTTACTGCAAGGCCACTGCCCACTCCGTCCCCCCATCTCTTGTCTTGTGCTCGGCGTCGGTGTTTCACGCCAGTCACCGAGGCCTCGGCCGTGTCTTCCCCAACACAACACATACAGTGTATTACAAGACACTCCATACATTTCAATACATTTCAATACATTCCATACAATACATACGTTGCAATACATACCATACCAGACACTCCGCACGTTACATCCAATCCCAAGAAAACAGATACAATAGAATGCATAGAATGCAATACATACAATAAAATACACACAGTGCAATAGCAATAACTACCATACCGTGCAATACGTACCACACCGTATCATACAATACGTAAAATACGCAATACAATACACAGTACACTGTAAAAACACAACACACAACACAAACCACAAACCAAAGTACACTACAACACATACCATACGATACACACGACACATGCAAGCCATACCATACCATACCCACAATAGCATCCCATGCAATAGACACAAGAGCGTACCATACAATACGCACAAACATAATACAGTGCAACACAATACAATACCTACAATACCTACAAGACAATAAATACTATACCGTCCAATACAATACATACACTCAAATAACTGCCACACCGTACGATAGACTACGAACACCAGAAAACAATACATGGACTACAATGCAACACAAAGTACAATGAAAAAAACCAGTACAGTACAAAATAGGAGAAAATACAAAATACCGTACAGTACCATACCACTGAGGGAAAGAGTGTGAGGAGTCCTCCCCTGAGGAGGAACGAGCTGCAGAGACAAAGTGTGGTGACTTGACTGCAAGCCCCATTCCCATCCCCTTGCGCCCGTCAGGGAGAGGAGGTAGAGGAGTTGAGAGTAAAGTTGAGCCCAGGAAGAGCTGCTGAGTGATCTCGCCTTATCTCGACCCATATGCCTTTTGTTATGTTTTATCTGCCCTGTCCAGCTGAGGAGGGGAGTGACAGATCGGCTTTGGTGGGCCCGTGGTGTTCAGCCATGGTCAAGCCACTACACCAATACATAGGATACGATAAATACCATAACATACAATACGAAACACAACATACAAGGCATAGAATAGAATGCAATATAAAATACAATACGCTACCTACAAGGCATACAAGACAAACAATACAACCTATACAAACAATACAATGCACACCATAGTATACAATAGATAAAGTACAATACATTCACTGCATACCATACAATACGTACATTACATACAAGACAATATACATAATACAGTACAGATACCATACAAAAAAATAAAGACCGTACCGTACATTGCACTACATACAGTACAATATATACAATACTTACAACACAAGAAATACCATACCATAGAATACAATAGAAAATAGAACAGAATACATACAGTACACTGCAACACATACTATGCAATACCATACCATACAATACATACCATACCATACAATACATACAATACAATACATTACCCTACCATATAATACCATAGAATACCTACCATGCTACAATACAAGAACGTAACATGCAATACAGGCAATACCATACGATGCTATACAATACAAGTAATACCATGCAATACAGTACAATGCATAACTGTGAGGGACTGGAAGAGTTAATGTCTGTCAATGTCTCAAACGTTGTAGCAACCAAGGTGCGGTCTGCATAACAAAGAAAGAGGGCCATTAGCAAGAAGTTGGCTGGCATGGACACAGGGGGTGTGCCGGAGGGTGTGCAGCCCTGTGTTCTGGCAGAACCAGCCCGATAACCCACCACAGATGGCCAGAGGCCACACAAAGCTTATCTGAGGCGGCGGCTTGTAGCTCCCTAGCAAGTCCTAAGACCACCACCCCGATAAATCGCACATCCTCAGTAGGTACAGAACCCTCTGGAACACTAACCATATCTGTTGAGAACTGTCTTCAAAGAGGCGTGACTGTGGACAGAGATTTGGACTATAAAAGACACAACTGCAAAGAGCCACTGCGCGCAGCCCATCACCGGAGGATTGCCACGCTCGTCGCCGACATCGCGGGATCCAAGGGTGGTGACTGTCTCTTCTCTTTTCCCTCTTTCTTTTTTTCCCTATTCCTCTCTTTTCTCTCTTCTTGTGAACGTTTTGCTGCAACCCACGCTGCCCACCGTTATGCCTTCCGCAGTTTGGATTGTTCGAATAAAGCGTTCAAAGTGATCGTTTGGTGTCGTTTCACCTGAATTTAGCCAGGGGCGAATCCCAGAACCTCAACGGCCCTCTGGTCTGTCCGGTCCGGGTCTAACAGTAACATACCATCCTATACATACTGTACCATACAATGCATACAATAAATACAACACAATGCAAAAGACAATGCAATAAAATCAAAAATACAAGACGTACAATATAAAACACTGGACAATACAAAGCACAATACAACAGAAAATACAGTACATACAATACAATACATAGAATACACACAATACATACTCTACCATGCAATATAGACAACACCATACCATACAAAATACAGTACACACAATAAAATACAATTCACACCATACAATACAATACCTATGATGCATACCATACAATGCATACCAACAATGCATATGATACAATACAGTAAATACCATACCATACACTACATACACTACATACAATACAGTACATAGAATTAATACAATATATAAAACACATATAATACAATAAATACTGTACAGTACAATATATACCATACCATACCATACATACAATGTAAAGTATAACCATATCATACAAGAAATACTATACCATACCGTACAGTACAATACAGAACATACAATACAATACCTACAATCAAGAAATATATCCAAGAGAATAAATCCCACACCATACCAAACATACAAGTTGCAATGCAATACAAACACAATACAAAAAAAAATGGAATAGAATATAAAGTATAGTACAATACTTACAGTGTGATACATACCATACCATAAAATACAATGCAACACACAATATATACAATACCAAAACCTGCTACAAAATACATACCATACAATACACACCAGACACCACATACAATACAGTACAATACAAAATGTAATACAATACAAAATACAAGACAAAAGAGAACACAATACATACAATAGAATTCATAGAATACAATAGAAAAAATACCATACCAAGCCATAGAATCCATACCGTTCAATACAAAATACAATTCATACAATACCATAAATACAAAAAAAATCAACACGTACAATACTGCACATGCAACACATACAATGCAATACCGTACAAAACACAATACAAACAATACATAGGACACATACGATACCATACATTCAAATATGATACATAGTATATGATACATACAATATGTAGCAGACCATGCAATAAAATACCTACCATAAATACTTTACCATACAAGAAAACACCTGACATACAATACAGATAATATAAATGCAATATAAAATACAATTAAAAAAATACAATACATACAATCCAATACATAGAATACCATATAAACAATACCACAGAATACAAACCGTAGAATACAATACGTAAAAATATATTGAAAAATATAATAAAAATTAGAATACAATACAAAATACAATACAATGCATACAATAAAGTACGATACATACCATACCATACCATTGCATGTACACACCACACAATACATGCCACAGAATACATACAATACAACACAGTACATATAATACTCAATACAGTGTAAATAGCAATACAAAACCCCAATACATACAGAATAGAATACATACGAGACATACAGTACTATACGATACATAGAAGATGTCCTGGTTTCGGCTGGGATGGAGTTAATTTTCTTAGTAGCTGGTATAGTGCTGTGTTTTGGATTTACAAGATAGAGACATCTTCCCACATCTTCCCTTTCTCAGCCAGGTTAAGTACAATAGCATTGGAGGAGTCTGTAAATTTTGAATATCCTTGGGATGTTGAACTCAGCGTGGTCCTATTGCTAGGAACCAGCCTGTTTCCTGAATGTGATTCAGATCTTGTTTAGGGTTAAACAACTCTTTAAAAATACCACCCAGGCATCAACACCCATGACTGCGGCTACTCAAATCCTGGCGACAGGTGCTGCAGCTACTGTAACCCCTACGACAAGCACTGTGGCTACTCCAACCCTGGCGACAGGCACTGCAGCTACTCTAATTCCCGCCACAAGCACTGCGGCTACTCAGACTGCAATGACAGGCGCTGCAGCTACTCCAGCCCCTACAACTGTAGCTACTCAGACCCCGGCGACAGGCACTGTGGCTACTCAAACTTTAGCGATGGGTGATGCAGCTGAACTAGAGAATCAACCAGTGCCAGGATCAATTGCCCTATACAGAAGAGGAAATATAAAAAAAAAAAAAAAATTCTCTTAGCGAAGGATGAAGGTGAAGCAGGGTCATCACGAGAACAGGAGGAAGAGCCAGAACCGGAGAGAATCACCCCATCCCTATCCCCGCCTGAGCTGCGAGATATGCAAAAAGACTTCAGCCGTTGTCCAGGCGAGCACATTATCAGCTGGCTGCTCCAATGCTGGGATAACGGGGCCGGTCGCTTGGAATCAGAGGGTAAGGAAGCCAAGCAGTTGGGATCCCTTTCTAGGGAAGGGGCATTGACAAGGCAATTGGAAAAAAACCACAAGCCCTCAGACTCTGGAGGCGACTTCTGTTGGACGTGAGGGAAAGGTACCCCTTGAAGGAAGATGATGTGTGTCAGCCAGGCAAGTGGACTACCATGGAGAGAGGTATCCAGCACCTGAGGGAATTAGCCATGTGGGCGATGGTTTATTGTGACCCTGACAACGTGCAGTTACCCACAGATCCAGATGAAGTCCAATGCGCATGACCCACGTGGCAGAAGTTTGTACGAAGCGCACCATCATGGTATGCCAATGCATTGGCAGAAATGGACTGGAAAGATGAAGAGGGACCAACAGTAGATGAATTGGCTCAGCGACTTCGGCAATACGAAGAAAGTCTCACTTCCTCCCTCATCCTGGCTGTGGAGAGACTGCCAGACATACTAGCTGAGAAACGGTCCCAAGAGTTCCAGCGATTTGCGGATAAGTTTGGCCGCCCACCTGTAACGGACCAATACCTCAGCTCTTAGGAGAAGGTATTCCTCTGGGCAAGAGAGAGGAGAGAGAAGGTACATACCACGGGATACCCTGTGGTTTTACCTGCTTGACTACAGAGAGGACATGAAGAAGTGGGATGGAAAACTACCTCGGTCCTAGATGTACGGGTACGTGAACTGCGAGGCAAAACAATCACATGTGAGGGTTCTTCCAGGAAAAATGCTGCTTCAGTCCCTGGAGGCAGTGTGAGTGGTGTGGCAGACAGAGTGGAAGGGCTGGTCCTTCCTCCTGATCCTATGAGAAGGAATTCCAATGCATTTTCACAGGAAGTGAGTGGAGAATCCTATGACCAGGATCAGAAGGGCCCTGCCTCCAGCCAGGTGGAGGAGAGAGACAGCCGGGTTTACTGGACTGTGTGGCTCCGATGGCCTGGCACATCAGGCCCACAGGAGTGTAAGGCTCTAGTAGACACCAGTGCCCCGTGTACCCTAATGCCATCAAGCTAGAAAGGGCCAGAACCCATTTGTCTTTCTGGTGTGACAAGGGGATCCCAACAGCTAACTGTATTGGGGGCTGAAATAAGCCTAACTGGGAATGAGTGGCAAAAACACCCCGTTGTAACTGGCCCAGAGATGGGTGCTAGGTGGTAACTCCACAAAGCTAGCACACCTGGTTAACACACGGCAAAGCGTTTCACAGCTTTCGAGCAACAGTCATCAGTATTTTTACAGTTTCGCTTAGTTTACTCTCGTTCCTGTTGGTTCTCGCAAGTCTCATCTCCACGTAAAGTCGCAGCGTCCTCCTTTTTTACTGCGCATGTTCTGTGAGGAAGGGGCTTCTGTTGGTAGGGGGCTCTCCCTGCCTGAGGGCGGCTTTTCTCGTGTGTTCATGAGGAGAGTTCCCTCACAGTTCAAGTAGCTCTTTGATTGCCCCTGGGCTTATCTTGGTCTTTCTTTACCCGCGGACTTCTGGTGTCATCTTGTTTCTCTTCTCAAGGTCACGCCTCGTTAACTAAGTAGCATCCTTTGCTTTTGTTTCTCGCCTATCTCCAACAGGCGCACCCCCCAGGCTCCCTTGCCGTCGCACTCCACCTCCAGGAACAGCCCCGCGCACACCCCCCAGCCCGACCCCGGGCGGACGGTCGCCTACTGGGCCAGGC
The DNA here is from genome assembly GCF_018139145.2 of Gymnogyps californianus. Classification (NCBI taxonomy): domain Eukaryota; kingdom Metazoa; phylum Chordata; class Aves; order Accipitriformes; family Cathartidae; genus Gymnogyps; species Gymnogyps californianus. Next base: position 9,227 of record NW_026114184.1, on the reverse strand, counting down.
GCTCAGGCAGGGTGGCTGCAGGGGCTCTGCCGGGCGCCGGGAGCTCCGGGGAACCGGGGGCGCGGCTGCCCGCCCGAGGCGGCGCGGCTGCGCGCCGCCGCGTCCCTTGGCATCAAGCGTGTCGATTGTTTTGGCCTGCTTCAATCTCCCGCGCGCGGCCGGGCGCTGGCTGCGCCCGGTGCTGGCTCCTCCAATCAGCGGCCGGCCCGTGGCTCGGGCCCGCCCCGTCTTCTGCCGTCGGCTCTTTGGCCTGGGGAAGGCTGCGGGTTGCCGCCGCCGGTGCCGGTGCCGGTGCGCCTCAGGCTGTCTGCGGCGCCCGTTGCAAAGTGTCGAGCCTGCTTTGTGTTGCCCCTGTAAGTCCAAAGCCAAGCGTGCTACGCCTGAGAGAGCCGGTCGGTATCTGAGGAGGCTGGGAGCCCGTTGGAAGCCCGCCCTAGGCTTCCAGGGGAGCCGTGGAGAGAGGTGCGGTGGAGCTGTGGAGCGGCGGAGAGAGGAGCCCAGGCTGGAGCAGCTCTGCTGCAGGACTTGTGACCCCGCGGGGGACCCCACTGGAGCAGTTCTGTTCGTGAAGGGCCTGCACCCCGTGGAAGGGACCCCGCTGGAGCCGTTTGTGGAGAAGTGTAGCCCGTGGGAAGACTGAGGGTGGAAAAGTTTGGGGAGGCTGTCCCCGTAACTCCTGATAGCCGGTAACGCTGAGAGAGCCCCTGGCGCTTTAGTCCTGTCCCCGGCTTCTTCATTGACACCCCGTGCTGTGCAGTAGGGTCTGAGTGGCAGTGTGGGAACGATGCCTGGGGCAAAACGGGGTTCACGTTTTCACGTCTCGAACATGCCGTTCGATGCGAGGAGACAGGAACGGGCAAGTCTGAACGAGCGTTGAGGCAAATGCATCTTTTTTTCTGAAAAGCAAAGAGTTGTGCCTCACGCGCAAGGACGCGAGCTCAGCAGGCGCGGAGCACCCTTTCTTCTTGATCCTCCTCCGTTGCAGAATTGCTCTCTCTGTTCTTACTGTACCACGGGATGCCTTTTCTTGGCTGTTACCCTTTAAGAAGAGAAGCTGACTGCAAGAGGGTAGAGAGGAAAGAGGCAGACATAGTCTAGGGGCTAAGGTGTTTTCTTGAAGGAAAGCAAGACGTTGATTTCTTCACCAAAGAACACGAAGAGATTTTTCCAGTGAAAAGCCTGTGTAGTGGACGGAGAAAAATCCCACGGAGCAGTCCTGAGGTCAGGAGCCAGGTCTCGGCCGTTTTCCGAGAAGGGCTCTAACCGTAAGATGACGGTCAACTCCTCCCGTTTTCCCATGGTCTCTCCCGTGCAGATTTGAACTTGCAGCCTGAGCTGGCAGAAGGCTCCTCTTTCTTGTGCGAGTGTTCCAGCCGTTGTAGAGCCCGAGAAAGGGCTGAAAGCCTCGCCATCTTTGCCGGCTTTTAAAGAGCGGCAACTTCTTTCTAAAAGGAGACAGGGAAAAAAAAAACCCCGAAAAGAACAGAAAGCAGACCTATCCCCACGACTGACTTTTGTGGAACTTTCTGAGGACACGAGCGAGTAGGTTAGTAGGCACCGCGCACGACAAGCCGCTTGCCTTTCACCCTTCCTGACTTGCACAGATGTGCGATTTTTTCGCTCTGTGAACAACCAAAGGTGTCCTGTCAAACTTTGGGGAGAGAAAGAGAAATGTGAAAGCCAAGGCCTCACAGCTGGAGCCGGGCAGCAGTCGCCTCTGGGGGGAACAACGAACTAGTACCTGGCCGCACAGAAGGACCCCTCAGCGTTAACGTCCCATCCCTCCCAGCAAAGAAGCAAAAAAGGGCGAGGATAGCAGCGCCACCTGCACTGTTAGCAACACTGAGAGCTTTTCTGTAGTTTTCATGCATTTATTTTATTTGGATAATGGGATATGGGGGGGGGTGGGGGTGGGGGTGGGGGCTGGGAGCCCTTAAGGGCTGGCGCATTGCCCAGCCGCTGGGCCGGTCCTGGCTGGGCCATCCGCCGAGGCAGCCTCCAGGGTCACTGGCGCGATGCTGGCCTCTTGTTGGCTGGAGAGCCTCGGGGCTGCCAGCCTTCCTCTTTGGGGGTTGCCGTGGCCCCCAGGGCAAGCGTTCACGGCCCCCGGCTGGAAGCGGAGGGCCCGGGCACAGCCTCCCCTGGCTCCAGGTGGGGCTGTTCTTGCTCCGCGACGGGGACGGGGCGGGGACGGGAGCAGAGGGGTGGCTGCCGGGAGCCCCGCCAACGGCAGCGGAACGAGGTGCCGGGGAGCTCGTCCGCGCTGGATCTTGGCCGGGCTGCCGGAGGGGGCTGGGCCGGGGGCGAGAGACCCTCCTCGGGAGGCAGCGGGCCAGGGCACCCGCGGGGCTGCCCTCCCGCCCCCCGGCAGCACGGGCGTCCTGCAGCCAGCAGACGGCGGGCCTCTCTGCTGGGCTCTTGCACAGCGACAACGTGCACGCTGTTGCACGAAGGTCGCCGTGCGGTTTTGGAGGGAGACCCCCAGCGTCCGGCCTGGCCGCTCTGTGTCCGTCCCCTGGTTGGTCAGGCTGGCCGTGACGGTGTCTCCCCCATGGCTGCCTCCAAGCCGCTGCTGCCAAAGAGGTCCTCCAGGTGCCGGTGGACGCAGGACTGCAGGATCTGGAAGAGCGTTGGCTGGTTCCGGAAAAAGGTTCAGCCAGTTTGGGGCTGGAGGAGGCTGCCCACCGGACGCCTGGGCACCCCTGCCTGCAGCCCACCGTTGGGGTGCTGCAGGGTGATGGAGGTCGTGGCGGCTGGGGCTCTGGGAGCTCCTTCCCGCCTGGCGGACGACGCCGGAGGATGTCGCGGAGGGTGTGATGACATGCTCCGCGTAGTCGTCGTCCGCCCGCACCGAGTGCAAGATGGAGAGGATCCTCTCTTGCAGAGGGGGCACTCGGGCTTGCTTTCAGCCCACCGCAGGATGCAGGGGTAGCAGAATTGGTGGAGGCATGCATCACAAAGCTGGCCTCCTCCCAGCTGCCCAGGCAGATGGCACAGCGGTCCTCCGGCTCCGTGGCCATGCTCTCCCCGTGCTGCGGTGGGCTGGGGGGAGCTGGAGGTGACGAGCTGCTCCCTCTCACCGGCGCTGCAGCAGCGGGTGTCACGCTAGAGAAGGAAGAGAGGCCGGGGTCGTTGGCTGTCCCGGGGAGGGCTGGAAGAAATGCCAGGTCCCTCCAGAAGGAAACCCCCCAGCTCCCCAGGCTGAGGCTTCCCGCCCAGCTCACCTCTGCTGCTGCGAGCGCGCCTCCTGGGTGCTCCGGCTGCCTGAACCTGGCAGGGCCGGAGAAAAAAATCTTCGACGGCTCCGGGGTCGGGCACTGAGAGCTGCCAGAAACAACTCCCGAGCACGACACGGCACCAAAGGCCTCGCTCAACACTCCAAACCTCACGAACTCGCTCAGCTGGAGTGCGGGCACGAGCCAGCTGGGTGAGACTCGGCGCCCGAATATGAGCAGCGAGGGACGCTTGGTCACAATGCATCGCTCGGGGGTGTCACAGTCCATCGCGAGGTGACGTCACAGTCCGTCGCTCGGAGAGGACGCAGTCCACCTGTCGGTGACAACAGAACCCGTCGCTCAGGGACTCCTTGGCATCGGAACCCCTCGCGAGGTGACGTCACAGTCCGTCGCTGGCGGACGTCACGACAGGCCATCCTCGCCCATGGCGCTTGCCCCAGCAGCGCTGTGACCCCAGCCCAGGCGTCTGGAGTTACTGCAAGGCCACTGCCCACTCCGTCCCCCCATCTCTTGTCTTGTGCTCGGCGTCGGTGTTTCACGCCAGTCACCGAGGCCTCGGCCGTGTCTTCCCCAACACAACACATACAGTGTATTACAAGACACTCCATACATTTCAATACATTTCCAATACATTCCATACAATACATACGTTGCAATAAATACCATACCAGACACTCCGCACGTTACATCCAATCCAATCCAAGAAACAGATACAATAGAATGCATAGAATGCATACATACAATAAAATACACACAGTAGAATACAATAACTACCATACCGTGCAATACGTACCACACCGATATCATACAATACGTAAAATACGCAATACAATACACAGTACACTGTAAAACACAACAACACAACACAAACCACAAACCAAAGTACACTACAACACATACCATACGATACACACGACACATTGCAAGCCATACCATACCATACCCACAATAGCATCCCATGCAATAGACACAAGAGCGTACCATACGATACGCACAACATAATACAGTGCAACACAATACAATACCTACAATACCTACAAGACAATAAATACTATACCCGTCCAATACAATACATACACTCAAATAACTGCCACAACCGTACGATAGACTACGGAAACACCAGAACAATACATGGACTACATGCAACACAAAGTACAATGAAAAAAACCAGTACAGTACAAAATAGGAGAAAATACAAAATACCGTACAGTACCATACCACTGAGGGAAAGAGTGTGAGGAGTCCTCCCCCTGAGGAGGAACGAGCTGCAGAGACAAAGTGTGGTGACTTGACTGCAAGCCCCATTCCCATCCCCTTGCGCCCGTCAGGGAGAGGAGGTAGAGGAGTTGAGAGTAAGTTGAGCCCAGGAAGAGCTGCTGAGTGATCTCGCCTTATCTCGACCCATATGCCTTTTGTTATGTTTTATCTGCCCTGTCCAGCTGAGGAGGGGAGTGACAGATCGGCTTTGGTGGGCCCGTGGTGTTCAGCCATGGTCAAGCCACTACACCAATACATTAGGATACGATAAATACCATAACATACAATACGAAACACAACATACAAGGCATAGAATAGAATGCAATATAAAATACAATACGCTACCTACAAGGCATACAAGACAACAATACAACCCTATACAAACAATACAATGCACACCATAGTATACAATAGATAAAGTACAATACATTCACTGCATACCATACAATACGTACATTACATACAAGACAATATACATAATACAGTACAGATACCATACAAAAAAATAAAGACCGTACCGTACATTGCACTACATACAGTACAATATATACAATACTTACAACACAAGAAAATACCATACCATAGAATACAATAGAAAATAGAGAGAATACATACAGTACACTGCAACACATACTATGCAATACCATACCATACAATACATACCATACCATACAATACATACAATACAATACATACCTCTACCATATAATACCATAGAATACCTACCATGCTACAATACAGAACGTAACATGCAATACAGGCAATACCATACGATGCTATACAATACAAGTAATACCATGCAATACGTACAATGCATAACTGTGAGGGACTGGAAGAGTTAATGTCTGTCAATGTCTCAAACGTTGTAGCAACCAAGGTGCGGTCTGCATAACAAGAAAGAGGGCCATTAGCAAGAAGTTGGCTGGCATGGACACAGGGGGTGTGCCGGAGGGTGTGCAGCCCTGTGTTCTGGCAGAACAGCCCCGATAACCCACCACAGATGGCCAGAGGCCACACAAAGCTTATCTGAGGCGGCGGCTTGTAGCTCCCTAGCAAGTCCCTAAGACCACCACCCCGATAAATCGCACATCCTCAGTAGATACAGAACCCTGTGGACAGAGATTTGGACTATAAAAGACACAACTGCAAAGAGCCACTGCGCGCGCCCATCACCGGAGGATTGCCACGCTCGTCGCCGACATCGCGGGATCCAAGGGTGGTGACTGTCTCTTCTCTTTTCCCCTCTTTCTTTTTTTTCCCTATTCCTCTCTTTTCTCTCTTCTTGTGAACGTTTTGCTGCAACCCACGCTGCCCACCGTTATGCCTTCCGCAGTTTGGATTGTTCGAATAAAGCGTTCAAAGTGATCGTTTGGTGTCGTTTCACCTGAATTTAGCCAGGGGCGATCCCAGAACCTCAACGGCCCTCTGGTCTGTCCGGTCCGGGTCTAACAGTAACATACCATCCTATACATACTGTACCATACAATGCATACAATAAATACAACACAATGCAAAAGACAATGCAATAAAAGAAAAAATACAAGACGTACAATATAAAACACTGGACAATACAAAGCACAATACAACAGAAAATACAGTACATACAATACAATACATAGAATACACACAATACATACTCTACCATGCAATATAGACAACACCATACCATACAAAATACAGTACACACAATAAAATACAATTCACACCATACAATACAATACCTATGATGCATACCATACAATGCATACCAACAATGCATATGATACAATACAGTAAATACCATACCATACACTACATACACTACATACAATACAGTACATAGAATTAATACAATATATAAAACACATATCATACAATAAATACTGTACAGTACAATATATACCATACCATACCATACATACAATGTAAAGTATACCATATCATACAAGAAATACTATACCATACCGTACAGTACAATACAGAACATACAATACAATACCTACAATCAAGAAATATATCCAAGAGAATAAATCCCACACCATACCAAACATACAAGTTGCAATGCAATACAAACACAATACAAAAAAAATGGAATAGAATATAAAGTATAGTACAATACTTACAGTGTGATACATACATACCATACCATAAAATACAATGCAACACACAATATATACAATACCAAACCTGCTACAAAATACATACCATACAATACACACCAGACACCACATACAATACAGTACAATACAAAATGTAATACAATACAAAATACAAGACAAAAGAGAACACAATACATACAATAGAATTCATAGAATACAATAGAAAAAATACCATACCAAGCCATAGAATCCATACCGTTCAATACAAAATACAATTCATACAATACCATAAATACAAAAAAAATCAACACGTACAATACTGCACATGCAACACATACAATGCAATACCGTACAAAACACAATACAAACAATACATAGGACATACGATACCATACATTCAAATATGATACATAGTATATGATACATACAATATGTAGCAGACCATGCAATAAAATACCTACCATAAATACTTTACCATACAAGAAAACACCTGACATACAATACAGATAATATAATGCAATATAAAATACAATTAAAAAATACAATACATACAATCCAATACATAGAATACCATATAAACAATACCACAGAATACAAACCGTAGAATACAATACGTAAAATATATTGAAAAATGTAATAAAAATTAGAATACAATACAAAATACAATACAATGCATACAATAAAGTACGATACATACCATACCATACCATTGCATGTACACACCACACAATACATGCCACAGAATACATACAATACAACACAGTACATATAATACTCAATACAGTGTAAATAGCAATACAAAACCCAATACATACAGAATAGAATACATACGAGACATACAGTACTATACGATACATAGAAGATGTCCTGGTTTCGGCTGGGATGGAGTTAATTTTCTTAGTAGCTGGTATAGTGCTGTGTTTTGGATTTAGAAGATAGAGACATCTTCCCACATCTTCCCTTTCTCAGCCAGGTTAAGTACAATAGCATTGGAGGAGTCTGTAAATTTTGAATATCCTTGGGATGTTGAACTCAGCGTGGTCCTATTGCTAGGAACCAGCCTGTTCCTGAATGTGATTCAGATCTTGTTTAGGGTTAAACAACTCTTTAAAAATACCACCCAGGCATCAACACCCATGACTGCGGCTACTCAAATCCTGGCGACAGGTGCTGCAGCTACTGTAACCCCTACGACAAGCACTGTGGCTACTCCAACCCTGGCGACAGGCACTGCAGCTACTCTAATTCCCGCCACAAGCACTGCGGCTACTCAGACTGCAATGACAGGCGCTGCAGCTACTCCAGCCCCTACAACTGTAGCTACTCAGACCCCGGCGACAGGCACTGTGGCTACTCAAACTTTAGCGATGGGTGATGCAGCTGAACTAGAGAATCAACCAGTGCCAGGATCAATTGCCCCTATACAGAAGAGGAAAGATAAAAAAAAAAAAAAATTCTCTTAGCGAAGGATGAAGGTGAAGCAGGGTCATCACGAGAACAGGAGGAAGAGCCAGAACCGGAGAGAATCACCCCATCCCTATCCCCGCCTGAGCTGCGAGATATGCAAAAAGACTTCAGCCGTTGTCCAGGCGAGCACATTATCAGCTGGCTGCTCCAATGCTGGGATAACGGGGCCGGTCGCTTGGAATCAGAGGGTAAGGAAGCCAAGCAGTTGGGATCCCTTTCTAGGGAAGGGGGCATTGACAAGGCAATTGGAAAAAAACCACAAGCCCTCAGACTCTGGAGGCGACTTCTGTTGGACGTGAGGGAAAGGTACCCCTTGAAGGAAGATGATGTGTGTCAGCCAGGCAAGTGGACTACCATGGAGAGAGGTATCCAGCACCTGAGGGAATTAGCCATGTGGGCGATGGTTTATTGTGACCCTGACAACGTGCAGTTACCCACAGATCCAGATGAAGTCCAATGCGCATGACCCACGTGGCAGAAGTTTGTACGAAGCGCACCATCATGGTATGCCAATGCATTGGCAGAAATGGACTGGAAAGATGAAGAGGGACCAACAGTAGATGAATTGGCTCAGCGACTTCGGCAATACGAAGAAAGTCTCGCTTCCTCCCTCATCCTGGCTGTGGAGAGACTGCCAGACATACTAGCTGAGAAACGGTCCCAAGAGTTCCAGCGATTTGCGGATAAGTTTGGCCGCCCACCTGTACGGACCAATACCTCAGCTCTTAGGAGAAGGTATTCCTCTGGGCAAGAGAGAGGAGAGAGAAGGTACATACCACGGGATACCCTGTGGTTTTACCTGCTTGACTACAGAGAGGACATGAAGAAGTGGGATGGAAAACCTACCTCGGTCCTAGATGTACGGGTACGTGAACTGCGAGGCAAAACAATCACATGTGAGGGTTCTTCCAGGAAAAATGCTGCTTCAGTCCCTGGAGGGCAGTGTGAGTGGTGTGGCAGACAGAGTGGAAGGGCTGGTCTTCCTCCTGATCCTATGAGAAGGAATTCCAATGCATTTTCACAGGAAGTGAGTGGAGAATCCTATGACCAGGATCAGAAGGGCCCTGCCTCCAGCCAGGTGGAGGAGAGAGACAGCCGGGTTTACTGGACTGTGTGGCTCCGATGGCCTGGCACATCAGGCCCACAGGAGTGTAAGGCTCTAGTAGACACCAGTGCCCCGTGTACCCTA
>NW_026114183.1:0-29843 GCF_018139145.2 Gymnogyps californianus | reverse complement strand
CTGCTCTTCCAGCTCCAGCCTTGGTGCTGGCATTTCTTCTCCCCAACCTGGAAAGCACCCGCCTTTGGCAGATGGGCACCGTCAGTTCCCCAGCACCCCTCATTGCCACCGCCACCCCCTTGCCATCGCATGCCTTCTGCAGCACTTCCCCCAGCATAGCTCCTCTCCGCTGCGAGTGATCCCCGCAGAAGTGGCAGCGCATCTTCCCCGTGCTCCCCAGGGCCCCTCACCCTCCTCACACACCGCTCCATGACCTCTTCAGCAGCCAAGCCAGCCACACAAGATGAGGGCAGGGACAGAAGGCGGCCTCTGGGTTTGGCACCAAGAGCTGCTGCCGGGCCCCAAATCCAGACCCAGGTCCCAATGCCAGGCCCACAGGTGATCCTGCATGCCTCAGGCACGCAGCAGGAACCTGGGGAGAAGCAGAGCGGGGTGAGGCTCTGCGGGCAGGCAGGCAGAAAGCAGCAAGAGCAGCTGCTGGGGCTGCACAGAGAGCCAGAGGTCTGCCCTGGGAGGAGAACCCAGCTGCAAGACACGGGCTTTCTCTGGAGACCACATGATGCACGATAGCAGCCGCCTTCAGGGGGTCTCATGGGGTCTTACTGCACTCCTCAGGCTCAGGAAGAATTCATACTCGCTCTCATGCAATCTGCTACAGCAGTCTGACACAAATCAGTTACTTCTTTTTGAGGGGTGTTTCTCCCCTTTTATTTCACTCTGGTGAAATAGAGTTTGCCCAGTTTCCTTCTCCGTTTTGTGGGAAAGATCAAGTTAACACCAGCCAGCTATCGAATGATGGCAGAATTCAACCTGAATGGCTTTTTGTGGCTTTTACCACTTTTCCTGTCAGATCAAAGCAGTCCCCCAAACATGGATTTTCTGGCTGCAGAAACGTCTTTTGAAAGCAAAACAGGACGAGGAAATAGTCCCCACCACTCCCTCGATCCCCCACCAGATTTTTAAAGATTCTCTTGAAAGCTTATGAATAGAATGAACAAGAGAGTCGTTTTCTGACATTGCAACTTCTGGAAGCTGTTCCACCTTTGGAAACCTTTGCTACCTTTCCCACTGGCAATGCTTTCTCTTCCGGGACTTCGCAGGGCATCCCTTTGCGGGCTTGTGACAGTTGTGCTCTGGGTTGTGCCCATTCAGGTCTAGAAAACCTCCAGGCTCAGGGATCCCACAGCCTCTCTAGACAACCCACTCCAGTGCTTCACGATCCTCACGGTGATTTTGGTTTTTCTTCCGTATCTCCAGCCTGAACTTCTCTGAGTTTCAGGAGATGCCACTCTCTCTCACCCTCCCGCCAGGCACTTCTGGGAAGACCCTGTCTCCATCCCTTTGGTCCCTTCCCCACAGGCACCGGGGTGTGCTGTGAGGTCCCTCAACGCCTTCTCTGATCCATGCTGAACCAGCCCCAGCCCCACAGACCCTCCTCACAGGGCAAGTGCTCCTGTCCCACTGTCTCGGTAGTCTCTCTTGAGCCCCTCCGATGTGTCTAACTTCTCTCCTGTCTGGGACACCAAAGAGGACGCAGTGCCCGGATGAGGCCTGATGGGTGCTGAGCAGAGGGGATCACCCTTGCGCCCTCTGTCTAGGGGAGAAAGATGGGAGAAAATCCCCGTGAGAGAGCCAAGTGCTGCCTTTGACCCCCCGTGGGAGGAACCAGGGCAGCCCAGAGGGCTGGCCAGCAGTGCTGAAGTGTGGGGAGAGCCTGTGGGACTTTGTCCTGTAGCCTCCCAGGGAGGCGCGGGACGTTATGAAACAAACCCTCTTCCCGTATATGCCTCGAGATGGGTACCACACCCACAGAAACCTGATGGGGCCCTGGGAAGACACAGCCAAGACCTCAGCGACTGGCACGAAACACCAATGCCGAGCACAGGACAAGAGATGAGGGATGGACTGGTGGCATTGTGGTAACCCCAGACGCATGTGCTGGGACCGCAGCGCTGCTGGGGCGAGTGCCGCGGGCAAGGACGGCCCAGTGTGACGTCCCCGAGGAATGGACTGTGACGTCCCTGAGCGATGGGTTCTGACGTCACTGAGGGATGGACTGTGACCACGCGTCCCTCACTGCTTATATCCGGGCGGCGAGTCTCACCCAGCCGGCTCGTGCCTTCACTCCAGCTGAGCGAGTACGCGAGGTTTGGAGCGTTGAGCGAGGCTTATGGTGCTGGTGTCGTGCCCGGAGAGTTGCTGACTGCAGCTCCCAGTGCCCGTCTCCAGAGTCATCATAGGTTTTCCCCTGCCCTGCCAGGTTCAGGCAGCAGGGACACCCAGGAGGCGTGCTTGCAGCAGCAGAGGTGAGCTGTATGGGCAAACTCCACCCTGGGGAGTTGGGAGGGTTTCGTTCTTGAGGCACCTGGACATTTCTTCCACCCCTGCCCAGGCCAGCCCATGACCGTGGCCTCTCTTCCTTTTCTAGCGCGACACCTGCTGCTGCAGCGCCAGTGAGAGGGAGCGGCTCGTCATCGCCAGCTCTCCCCAGCCCACCACAGCACATGGAGAGCATGGCCACGGAGCTGGACAACCGCTGTCCCATATGTCTGGAAGACTGGGAGCAGGCCAGCTACGTGATGCCGTGCTGCCACCGTTTCTGTTTCACCTGCATCCGGCGGTGGGCTGAGAGCAAGCCCGAGTGCCCCCTCTGCAAGAGGAGGGTGAGCTCCATCGTGCACTCGGTGCGGGCATACGACGACTTTGAAGAGTATGTCGTCAGACCACCTACGGCATCATCAGTCGTCACCCACCAGGCTGCCCACAGCCCTGCAGCATCCCCACCGCGGGCTGCTGGACAGGTGCCCAGGGCTCCAGTGGGCAGCCTCCAGGCTGACACCTGGGCAACCCTTTTCTGGGACCACCCAGCTCTCCTCGAGCCCCTGCTGCCCTGGCTGCACCGGGTGCTGGGGCTGGTCTTTGAGGACGACCATCTGCAGGCAGCCATCGTGGAGGACATCATCATGTCCAGCCTGGTCCTCTTCGGACTGGACGAAGATGTCCTGGTCCGGCTGCTGGGGCTCTTCCTTCATAACCGCACGGCGACATTTGTGAGCAATCTCGTCGATGCTGTCATGCAACTGTGCAGCGGGGAGGCCCGCCGTCTGCTGGGCCTGGAGGACACCCGTGCTGCCAGGGGCCGGGAGGGCAGCCCTGCGGGTGCCCTCAGCCCCACTGCCTCCCGAGGAGGGTGTCCTGGTTTCGGCTAGGACAGAGTTAATTTTATTCCTAGTAGCTGGTATAGTGCTGTGTTTTGGATTTAGTAGGAAAAGAATGTTGATAACACACCGATGTTTTTAGTTGTTGCTAAGTAGTGTTTATACTAAGTCAAGGATTTTTCAGCTTCTCGTGCCCAGCCAGCAAGAAGGCTGGAGGGGCACAAGAAGCTGGGAGGGGACACCATCAGGACAGCTGACCCAAACTGGCCAAAGAGCTATTCCATACCATATGACATCATGCCCAGTATATATAAACTGGGGGGAGTTAACTGGGAGGGGGATCGCGGCTCGGGAACTAACTGGGCATCCGTCAACGAGTGGTGAGCAATTGCATTGTGCACCACTTACTTTGTATAGTTTAATTCTTTTAGTATTGCTATTTGTCATATTATTATTATTATCATTATCATTTGTTTTTCATTCCTTTCTGTCCTATTAAACTGTCTTTATCTCAACTCACGAGTTTTTTTCCTGATTCTCTCCCCCATCCCAGGGGTGGGGGGGCAGTGAGCAAGCGGCTGCGTGGTGCTTAGCTGCCGGCTGGGGTTAAACCACGACAGAGGGTCTCCCGCATCCAGTCCTGCCCCCTCCGGCAGCCCTGCCAGATACAATGTGGATGAGCTCCTCAGCACCTCCACAGCTGCCCTTGGTGGGCATCCCAGCAGCCCCCCCTCTGCCCCTGTTCCCATCGCGGGGGAGCAAGAAGAGCCCCAGGAGGAGCCAGAGGAGGCTGCGCCAGGTCCCTCCGCTTCCAGCCAGGGCAGGGAACGCCCCCCTGGGGGGCCACGGCGACCCCCAAAGAGGAGGGCTGGCAGCCCTGAGGCCTCTTCACCACCCAACAAGAGGCCACCCCACCAGCAACACTAGAAGAACACCCCAGGAGCTGCTGAAACCAGGGCTGGGCCATCAGCTGGGGCATGCGCCGGCCCCCAAGAAGATCAGAAGGTGCTCCTTAGTCATCTAGATCTAATGATCAGACAAGGAAAATAAAGGCGTGAAAGCTACAGAAAAAGTCTCAGTGTTACCAACAATGCAGGTAGCACTGCTGTCCTCACCCGTGCTGTCTTCTCCCCCTTTTCCTGGGGCTATGCCCACTGTTTCTTCTCTTTGTTTTTAGAAGAGCACCGTGGGGCTTCGCCCTCTGGCCCGCCACAACCTCTTTGCCCTCCTTTGACTATCATGGGGCCTGGACCTCTGGTCTCTGAGCGCATCTCTCCTCCGAGCACACCACCATGGGTCTCGACCCTCTGCTCTTGCAGGGCCCATTTCCCTTGAGCGAGGTGCCATGGCGCCTGGTCCTGTGCTCTTGCAGCGGCCCTTTCCCCTCATTCAAGTGCCATGGCGCCTGGCCCTATGGACCTGAAGGGCCTCTTTGCGCTGATCAGAGCGCCATTGAGTTGGATTGTCTGGTCTTGCTGGGCTCTCTTTCCCCTTACTTTGAGTGTTACGGGACTTGGTCCTCTGCTCTTGCAGGACCTCTTTCCCTTGAGCAGGGCGCCATGGTGCCTGGGCCTGTGCTCTTGCAGGGCTTCTGAGCCCCGATTCGTGTCCCCTAGGGTCTGGCCCGCTGGTCCTGGAGGGCTTCCTTCCCTTCACTTGCGTGCCACAGGGCCCGGCCCTCTGCTGTTGCAGGGCCCCTCGGCCTTGAGTGAAGCACCATGGAGATCAGCCACGTGGCCTTGCAGGGCCCCTGAGTAACTGATTTTGGTGCCTGAGGGCCTTGGACCGCCATAGGGCCTGGCCCACTGCTCGTTCACGCAATGCCTCTCTGCCCTGATTTGGGCACGATGGCCTGGCAGGGCCCCTTTCCCGTGAGCAGGCTGCCATGGGGCCTGGCCCTGTGCTCCTGCAGGCCCCCTTTGCCCTGATCCGATCGCCATGGAGGCGGGCCCTCTGGCCCTGCTGGCCTCTGCCTGAGGAGAGTCCCATGGGGCTGGGCCCTGTGGCCCTGCTGGCCTCTCTGCCCTGAGGAGAGCCCCATGGGGCTGGGCCCTGTGGCCCTGCTGGCCTCTCTGCCCTGAGGAGAGCCCCATGGGGCTGGGCCCTCTGCTCAGACAGGCCCTCTTTGCCCTGCCTTGGCTGCCATGGGGCCTGGCTCCTGCGCCGGCAAGGCACTCGAAGCAGGACAAAGAGGCCCTGCACGACCCAGGCCAGGACCCATGGTGCTCAGCTCTGGGCAAAGAGGCACTGGCAGAGCAGAGGGACAGGCCCCACAGTGCTCGGCTCAGGGCAAAGAGGCCCTGCACGAGCCGAGAAAGATGAACGTGCTGCTGCCCTCGAGCACAGGCTTTCCTCCTGCTCTTCCAGCTCCAGCCTTGGTGCTGGCATTTCTTCTCCCCAACCTGGAAAGCACCCGCCTTTGGCAGATGGGCACCGTCAGTTCCCCAGCACCCCTCATTGCCACCGCCACCCCCTTGCCATCGCATGCCTTCTGCAGCACTTCCCCCAGCATAGCTCCTCTCCGCTGCGAGTGATCCCCGCAGAAGTGGCAGCGCATCTTCCCCGTGCTCCCCAGGGCCCCTCACCCTCCTCACACACCGCTCCATGACCTCTTCAGCAGCCAAGCCAGCCACACAAGATGAGGGCAGGGACAGAAGGCGGCCTCTGGGTTTGGCACCAAGAGCTGCTGCCGGGCCCCAAATCCAGACCCAGGTCCCAATGCCAGGCCCACAGGTGATCCTGCATGCCTCAGGCACGCAGCAGGAACCTGGGGAGAAGCAGAGCGGGGTGAGGCTCTGCGGGCAGGCAGGCAGAAAGCAGCAAGAGCAGCTGCTGGGGCTGCACAGAGAGCCAGAGGTCTGCCCTGGGAGGAGAACCCAGCTGCAAGACACGGGCTTTCTCTGGAGACCACATGATGCACGATAGCAGCCGCCTTCAGGGGGTCTCATGGGGTCTTACTGCACTCCTCAGGCTCAGGAAGAATTCATACTCGCTCTCATGCAATCTGCTACAGCAGTCTGACACAAATCAGTTACTTCTTTTTGAGGGGTGTTTCTCCCCTTTTATTTCACTCTGGTGAAATAGAGTTTGCCCAGTTTCCTTCTCCGTTTTGTGGGAAAGATCAAGTTAACACCAGCCAGCTATCGAATGATGGCAGAATTCAACCTGAATGGCTTTTTGTGGCTTTTACCACTTTTCCTGTCAGATCAAAGCAGTCCCCCAAACATGGATTTTCTGGCTGCAGAAACGTCTTTTGAAAGCAAAACAGGACGAGGAAATAGTCCCCACCACTCCCTCGATCCCCCACCAGATTTTTAAAGATTCTCTTGAAAGCTTATGAATAGAATGAACAAGAGAGTCGTTTTCTGACATTGCAACTTCTGGAAGCTGTTCCACCTTTGGAAACCTTTGCTACCTTTCCCACTGGCAATGCTTTCTCTTCCGGGACTTCGCAGGGCATCCCTTTGCGGGCTTGTGACAGTTGTGCTCTGGGTTGTGCCCATTCAGGTCTAGAAAACCTCCAGGCTCAGGGATCCCACAGCCTCTCTAGACAACCCACTCCAGTGCTTCACGATCCTCACGGTGATTTTGGTTTTTCTTCCGTATCTCCAGCCTGAACTTCTCTGAGTTTCAGGAGATGCCACTCTCTCTCACCCTCCCGCCAGGCACTTCTGGGAAGACCCTGTCTCCATCCCTTTGGTCCCTTCCCCACAGGCACCGGGGTGTGCTGTGAGGTCCCTCAACGCCTTCTCTGATCCATGCTGAACCAGCCCCAGCCCCACAGACCCTCCTCACAGGGCAAGTGCTCCTGTCCCACTGTCTCGGTAGTCTCTCTTGAGCCCCTCCGATGTGTCTAACTTCTCTCCTGTCTGGGACACCAAAGAGGACGCAGTGCCCGGATGAGGCCTGATGGGTGCTGAGCAGAGGGGATCACCCTTGCGCCCTCTGTCTAGGGGAGAAAGATGGGAGAAAATCCCCGTGAGAGAGCCAAGTGCTGCCTTTGACCCCCCGTGGGAGGAACCAGGGCAGCCCAGAGGGCTGGCCAGCAGTGCTGAAGTGTGGGGAGAGCCTGTGGGACTTTGTCCTGTAGCCTCCCAGGGAGGCGCGGGACGTTATGAAACAAACCCTCTTCCCGTATATGCCTCGAGATGGGTACCACACCCACAGAAACCTGATGGGGCCCTGGGAAGACACAGCCAAGACCTCAGCGACTGGCACGAAACACCAATGCCGAGCACAGGACAAGAGATGAGGGATGGACTGGTGGCATTGTGGTAACCCCAGACGCATGTGCTGGGACCGCAGCGCTGCTGGGGCGAGTGCCGCGGGCAAGGACGGCCCAGTGTGACGTCCCCGAGGAATGGACTGTGACGTCCCTGAGCGATGGGTTCTGACGTCACTGAGGGATGGACTGTGACCACGCGTCCCTCACTGCTTATATCCGGGCGGCGAGTCTCACCCAGCCGGCTCGTGCCTTCACTCCAGCTGAGCGAGTACGCGAGGTTTGGAGCGTTGAGCGAGGCTTATGGTGCTGGTGTCGTGCCCGGAGAGTTGCTGACTGCAGCTCCCAGTGCCCGTCTCCAGAGTCATCATAGGTTTTCCCCTGCCCTGCCAGGTTCAGGCAGCAGGGACACCCAGGAGGCGTGCTTGCAGCAGCAGAGGTGAGCTGTATGGGCAAACTCCACCCTGGGGAGTTGGGAGGGTTTCGTTCTTGAGGCACCTGGACATTTCTTCCACCCCTGCCCAGGCCAGCCCATGACCGTGGCCTCTCTTCCTTTTCTAGCGCGACACCTGCTGCTGCAGCGCCAGTGAGAGGGAGCGGCTCGTCATCGCCAGCTCTCCCCAGCCCACCACAGCACATGGAGAGCATGGCCACGGAGCTGGACAACCGCTGTCCCATATGTCTGGAAGACTGGGAGCAGGCCAGCTACGTGATGCCGTGCTGCCACCGTTTCTGTTTCACCTGCATCCGGCGGTGGGCTGAGAGCAAGCCCGAGTGCCCCCTCTGCAAGAGGAGGGTGAGCTCCATCGTGCACTCGGTGCGGGCATACGACGACTTTGAAGAGTATGTCGTCAGACCACCTACGGCATCATCAGTCGTCACCCACCAGGCTGCCCACAGCCCTGCAGCATCCCCACCGCGGGCTGCTGGACAGGTGCCCAGGGCTCCAGTGGGCAGCCTCCAGGCTGACACCTGGGCAACCCTTTTCTGGGACCACCCAGCTCTCCTCGAGCCCCTGCTGCCCTGGCTGCACCGGGTGCTGGGGCTGGTCTTTGAGGACGACCATCTGCAGGCAGCCATCGTGGAGGACATCATCATGTCCAGCCTGGTCCTCTTCGGACTGGACGAAGATGTCCTGGTCCGGCTGCTGGGGCTCTTCCTTCATAACCGCACGGCGACATTTGTGAGCAATCTCGTCGATGCTGTCATGCAACTGTGCAGCGGGGAGGCCCGCCGTCTGCTGGGCCTGGAGGACACCCGTGCTGCCAGGGGCCGGGAGGGCAGCCCTGCGGGTGCCCTCAGCCCCACTGCCTCCCGAGGAGGGTCTCCCGCATCCAGTCCTGCCCCCTCCGGCAGCCCTGCCAGATACAATGTGGATGAGCTCCTCAGCACCTCCACAGCTGCCCTTGGTGGGCATCCCAGCAGCCCCCCCTCTGCCCCTGTTCCCATCGCGGGGGAGCAAGAAGAGCCCCAGGAGGAGCCAGAGGAGGCTGCGCCAGGTCCCTCCGCTTCCAGCCAGGGCAGGGAACGCCCCCCTGGGGGGCCACGGCGACCCCCAAAGAGGAGGGCTGGCAGCCCTGAGGCCTCTTCACCACCCAACAAGAGGCCACCCCACCAGCAACACTAGAAGAACACCCCAGGAGCTGCTGAAACCAGGGCTGGGCCATCAGCTGGGGCATGCGCCGGCCCCCAAGAAGATCAGAAGGTGCTCCTTAGTCATCTAGACCTAATGATCAGACAAGGAAAATAAAGGCGTGAAAGCTACAGAAAAAGTCTCAGTGTTACCAACAATGCAGGTAGCACTGCTGTCCTCACCCGTGCTGTCTTCTCCCCCTTTTCCTGGGGCTATGCCCACTGTTTCTTCTCTTTGTTTTTAGAAGAGCACCGTGGGGCTTCGCCCTCTGGCCCGCCACAACCTCTTTGCCCTCCTTTGACTATCATGGGGCCTGGACCTCTGGTCTCTGAGCGCATCTCTCCTCCGAGCACACCACCATGGGTCTCGACCCTCTGCTCTTGCAGGGCCCATTTCCCTTGAGCGAGGTGCCATGGCGCCTGGTCCTGTGCTCTTGCAGCGGCCCTTTCCCCTCATTCAAGTGCCATGGCGCCTGGCCCTATGGACCTGAAGGGCCTCTTTGCGCTGATCAGAGCGCCATTGAGTTGGATTGTCTGGTCTTGCTGGGCTCTCTTTCCCCTTATTTGAGTGTTACGGGACTTGGTCCTCTGCTCTTGCAGGACCTCTTTCCCTTGAGCAGGGCGCCATGGTGCCTGGGCCTGTGCTCTTGCAGGGCTTCTGAGCCCCGATTCGTGTCCCCTAGGGTCTGGCCCGCTGGTCCTGGAGGGCTTCCTTCCCTTCACTTGCGTGCCACAGGGCCCGGCCCTCTGCTGTTGCAGGGCCCCTCGGCCTTGAGTGAAGCACCATGGAGATCAGCCACGTGGCCTTGCAGGGCCCCTGAGTACTGATTTTGGTGCCTGAGGGCCTTGGACCGCCATAGGGCCTGGCCCACTGCTCGTTCACGCAATGCCTCTCTGCCCTGATTTGGGCACGATGGCCTGGCAGGGCCCCTTTCCCGTGAGCAGGCTGCCATGGGGCCTGGCCCTGTGCTCCTGCAGGCCCCCTTTGCCCTGATCCGATCGCCATGGAGGCGGGCCCTCTGGCCCTGCTGGCCTCTGCCTGAGGAGAGTCCCATGGGGCTGGGCCCTGTGGCCCTGCTGGCCTCTCTGCCCTGAGGAGAGCCCCATGGGGCTGGGCCCTGTGGCCCTGCTGGCCTCTCTGCCCTGAGGAGAGCCCCATGGGGCTGGGCCCTCTGCTCAGACAGGCCCTCTTTGCCCTGCCTTGGCTGCCATGGGGCCTGGCTCCTGCGCCGGCAAGGCACTCGAAGCAGGACAAAGAGGCCCTGCACGACCCAGGCCAGGACCCATGGTGCTCAGCTCTGGGCAAAGAGGCACTGGCAGAGCAGAGGGACAGGCCCCACAGTGCTCGGCTCAGGGCAAAGAGGCCCTGCACGAGCCGAGAAAGATGAACGTGCTGCTGCCCTCGAGCACAGGCTTTCCTCCTGCTCTTCCAGCTCCAGCCTTGGTGCTGGCATTTCTTCTCCCCAACCTGGAAAGCACCCGCCTTTGGCAGATGGGCACCGTCAGTTCCCCAGCACCCCTCATTGCCACCGCCACCCCCTTGCCATCGCATGCCTTCTGCAGCACTTCCCCCAGCATAGCTCCTCTCCGCTGCGAGTGATCCCCGCAGAAGTGGCAGCGCATCTTCCCCGTGCTCCCCAGGGCCCCTCACCCTCCTCACACACCGCTCCATGACCTCTTCAGCAGCCAAGCCAGCCACACAAGATGAGGGCAGGGACAGAAGGCGGCCTCTGGGTTTGGCACCAAGAGCTGCTGCCGGGCCCCAAATCCAGACCCAGGTCCCAATGCCAGGCCCACAGGTGATCCTGCATGCCTCAGGCACGCAGCAGGAACCTGGGGAGAAGCAGAGCGGGGTGAGGCTCTGCGGGCAGGCAGGCAGAAAGCAGCAAGAGCAGCTGCTGGGGCTGCACAGAGAGCCAGAGGTCTGCCCTGGGAGGAGAACCCAGCTGCAAGACACGGGCTTTCTCTGGAGACCACATGATGCACGATAGCAGCCGCCTTCAGGGGGTCTCATGGGGTCTTACTGCACTCCTCAGGCTCAGGAAGAATTCATACTCGCTCTCATGCAATCTGCTACAGCAGTCTGACACAAATCAGTTACTTCTTTTTGAGGGGTGTTTCTCCCCTTTTATTTCACTCTGGTGAAATAGAGTTTGCCCAGTTTCCTTCTCCGTTTTGTGGGAAAGATCAAGTTAACACCAGCCAGCTATCGAATGATGGCAGAATTCAACCTGAATGGCTTTTTGTGGCTTTTACCACTTTTCCTGTCAGATCAAAGCAGTCCCCCAAACATGGATTTTCTGGCTGCAGAAACGTCTTTTGAAAGCAAAACAGGACGAGGAAATAGTCCCCACCACTCCCTCGATCCCCCACCAGATTTTTAAAGATTCTCTTGAAAGCTTATGAATAGAATGAACAAGAGAGTCGTTTTCTGACATTGCAACTTCTGGAAGCTGTTCCACCTTTGGAAACCTTTGCTACCTTTCCCACTGGCAATGCTTTCTCTTCCGGGACTTCGCAGGGCATCCCTTTGCGGGCTTGTGACAGTTGTGCTCTGGGTTGTGCCCATTCAGGTCTAGAAAACCTCCAGGCTCAGGGATCCCACAGCCTCTCTAGACAACCCACTCCAGTGCTTCACGATCCTCACGGTGATTTTGGTTTTTCTTCCGTATCTCCAGCCTGAACTTCTCTGAGTTTCAGGAGATGCCACTCTCTCTCACCCTCCCGCCAGGCACTTCTGGGAAGACCCTGTCTCCATCCCTTTGGTCCCTTCCCCACAGGCACCGGGGTGTGCTGTGAGGTCCCTCAACGCCTTCTCTGATCCATGCTGAACCAGCCCCAGCCCCACAGACCCTCCTCACAGGGCAAGTGCTCCTGTCCCACTGTCTCGGTAGTCTCTCTTGAGCCCCTCCGATGTGTCTAACTTCTCTCCTGTCTGGGACACCAAAGAGGACGCAGTGCCCGGATGAGGCCTGATGGGTGCTGAGCAGAGGGGATCACCCTTGCGCCCTCTGTCTAGGGGAGAAAGATGGGAGAAAATCCCCGTGAGAGAGCCAAGTGCTGCCTTTGACCCCCCGTGGGAGGAACCAGGGCAGCCCAGAGGGCTGGCCAGCAGTGCTGAAGTGTGGGGAGAGCCTGTGGGACTTTGTCCTGTAGCCTCCCAGGGAGGCGCGGGACGTTATGAAACAAACCCTCTTCCCGTATATGCCTCGAGATGGGCACCACAGCCACAGAAACCTGATGGGGCCCTGGGAAGACACAGCCAAGACCTCAGCGACTGGCACGAAACACCAATGCCGAGCACAGGACAAGAGATGAGGGATGGACTGGTGGCATTGTGGTAACCCCAGACGCATGTGCTGGGACCGCAGCGCTGCTGGGGCGAGTGCCGCGGGCAAGGACGGCCCAGTGTGACGTCCCCGAGGAATGGACTGTGACGTCCCTGAGCGATGGGTTCTGACGTCACTGAGGGATGGACTGTGACCACGCGTCCCTCACTGCTTATATCCGGGCGGCGAGTCTCACCCAGCCGGCTCGTGCCTTCACTCCAGCTGAGCGAGTACGCGAGGTTTGGAGCGTTGAGCGAGGCTTATGGTGCTGGTGTCGTGCCCGGAGAGTTGCTGACTGCAGCTCCCAGTGCCCGTCTCCAGAGTCATCATAGGTTTTCCCCTGCCCTGCCAGGTTCAGGCAGCAGGGACACCCAGGAGGCGTGCTTGCAGCAGCAGAGGTGAGCTGTATGGGCAAACTCCACCCTGGGGAGTTGGGAGGGTTTCGTTCTTGAGGCACCTGGACATTTCTTCCACCCCTGCCCAGGCCAGCCCATGACCGTGGCCTCTCTTCCTTTTCTAGCGCGACACCTGCTGCTGCAGCGCCAGTGAGAGGGAGCGGCTCGTCATCGCCAGCTCTCCCCAGCCCACCACAGCACATGGAGAGCATGGCCACGGAGCTGGACAACCGCTGTCCCATATGTCTGGAAGACTGGGAGCAGGCCAGCTACGTGATGCCGTGCTGCCACCGTTTCTGTTTCACCTGCATCCGGCGGTGGGCTGAGAGCAAGCCCGAGTGCCCCCTCTGCAAGAGGAGGGTGAGCTCCATCGTGCACTCGGTGCGGGCATACGACGACTTTGAAGAGTATGTCGTCAGACCACCTACGGCATCATCAGTCGTCACCCACCAGGCTGCCCACAGCCCTGCAGCATCCCCACCGCGGGCTGCTGGACAGGTGCCCAGGGCTCCAGTGGGCAGCCTCCAGGCTGACACCTGGGCAACCCTTTTCTGGGACCACCCAGCTCTCCTCGAGCCCCTGCTGCCCTGGCTGCACCGGGTGCTGGGGCTGGTCTTTGAGGACGACCATCTGCAGGCAGCCATCGTGGAGGACATCATCATGTCCAGCCTGGTCCTCTTCGGACTGGACGAAGATGTCCTGGTCCGGCTGCTGGGGCTCTTCCTTCATAACCGCACGGCGACATTTGTGAGCAATCTCGTCGATGCTGTCATGCAACTGTGCAGCGGGGAGGCCCGCCGTCTGCTGGGCCTGGAGGACACCCGTGCTGCCAGGGGCCGGGAGGGCAGCCCTGCGGGTGCCCTCAGCCCCACTGCCTCCCGAGGAGGGTCTCCCGCATCCAGTCCTGCCCCCTCCGGCAGCCCTGCCAGATACAATGTGGATGAGCTCCTCAGCACCTCCACAGCTGCCCTTGGTGGGCATCCCAGCAGCCCCCCCTCTGCCCCTGTTCCCATCGCGGGGGAGCAAGAAGAGCCCCAGGAGGAGCCAGAGGAGGCTGCGCCAGGTCCCTCCGCTTCCAGCCAGGGCAGGGAACGCCCCCCTGGGGGGCCACGGCGACCCCCAAAGAGGAGGGCTGGCAGCCCTGAGGCCTCTTCACCACCCAACAAGAGGCCACCCCACCAGCAACACTAGAAGAACACCCCAGGAGCTGCTGAAACCAGGGCTGGGCCATCAGCTGGGGCATGCGCCGGCCCCCAAGAAGATCAGAAGGTGCTCCTTAGTCATCTAGACCTAATGATCAGACAAGGAAAATAAAGGCGTGAAAGCTACAGAAAAAGTCTCAGTGTTACCAACAATGCAGGTAGCACTGCTGTCCTCACCCGTGCTGTCTTCTCCCCCTTTTCCTGGGGCTATGCCCACTGTTTCTTCTCTTTGTTTTTAGAAGAGCACCGTGGGGCTTCGCCCTCTGGCCCGCCACAACCTCTTTGCCCTCCTTTGACTATCATGGGGCCTGGACCTCTGGTCTCTGAGCGCATCTCTCCTCCGAGCACACCACCATGGGTCTCGACCCTCTGCTCTTGCAGGGCCCATTTCCCTTGAGCGAGGTGCCATGGCGCCTGGTCCTGTGCTCTTGCAGCGGCCCTTTCCCCTCATTCAAGTGCCATGGCGCCTGGCCCTATGGACCTGAAGGGCCTCTTTGCGCTGATCAGAGCGCCATTGAGTTGGATTGTCTGGTCTTGCTGGGCTCTCTTTCCCCTTATTTGAGTGTTACGGGACTTGGTCCTCTGCTCTTGCAGGACCTCTTTCCCTTGAGCAGGGCGCCATGGTGCCTGGGCCTGTGCTCTTGCAGGGCTTCTGAGCCCCGATTCGTGTCCCCTAGGGTCTGGCCCGCTGGTCCTGGAGGGCTTCCTTCCCTTCACTTGCGTGCCACAGGGCCCGGCCCTCTGCTGTTGCAGGGCCCCTCGGCCTTGAGTGAAGCACCATGGAGATCAGCCATGTGGCCTTGCAGGGCCCCTGAGTACTGATTTTGGTGCCTGAGGGCCTTGGACCGCCATAGGGCCTGGCCCACTGCTCGTTCACGCAATGCCTCTCTGCCCTGATTTGGGCACGATGGCCTGGCAGGGCCCCTTTCCCGTGAGCAGGCTGCCATGGGGCCTGGCCCTGTGCTCCTGCAGGCCCCCTTTGCCCTGATCCGATCGCCATGGAGGCGGGCCCTCTGGCCCTGCTGGCCTCTGCCTGAGGAGAGTCCCATGGGGCTGGGCCCTGTGGCCCTGCTGGCCTCTCTGCCCTGAGGAGAGCCCCATGGGGCTGGGCCCTGTGGCCCTGCTGGCCTCTCTGCCCTGAGGAGAGCCCCATGGGGCTGGGCCCTCTGCTCAGACAGGCCCTCTTTGCCCTGCCTTGGCTGCCATGGGGCCTGGCTCCTGCGCCGGCAAGGCACTCGAAGCAGGACAAAGAGGCCCTGCACGACCCAGGCCAGGACCCATGGTGCTCAGCTCTGGGCAAAGAGGCACTGGCAGAGCAGAGGGACAGGCCCCACAGTGCTCGGCTCAGGGCAAAGAGGCCCTGCACGAGCCGAGAAAGATGAACGTGCTGCTGCCCTCGAGCACAGGCTTTCCTCCTGCTCTTCCAGCTCCAGCCTTGGTGCTGGCATTTCTTCTCCCCAACCTGGAAAGCACCCGCCTTTGGCAGATGGGCACCGTCAGTTCCCCAGCACCCCTCATTGCCACCGCCACCCCCTTGCCATCGCATGCCTTCTGCAGCACTTCCCCCAGCATAGCTCCTCTCCGCTGCGAGTGATCCCCGCAGAAGTGGCAGCGCATCTTCCCCGTGCTCCCCAGGGCCCCTCACCCTCCTCACACACCGCTCCATGACCTCTTCAGCAGCCAAGCCAGCCACACAAGATGAGGGCAGGGACAGAAGGCGGCCTCTGGGTTTGGCACCAAGAGCTGCTGCCGGGCCCCAAATCCAGACCCAGGTCCCAATGCCAGGCCCACAGGTGATCCTGCATGCCTCAGGCACGCAGCAGGAACCTGGGGAGAAGCAGAGCGGGGTGAGGCTCTGCGGGCAGGCAGGCAGAAAGCAGCAAGAGCAGCTGCTGGGGCTGCACAGAGAGCCAGAGGTCTGCCCTGGGAGGAGAACCCAGCTGCAAGACACGGGCTTTCTCTGGAGACCACATGATGCACGATAGCAGCCGCCTTCAGGGGGTCTCATGGGGTCTTACTGCACTCCTCAGGCTCAGGAAGAATTCATACTCGCTCTCATGCAATCTGCTACAGCAGTCTGACACAAATCAGTTACTTCTTTTTGAGGGGTGTTTCTCCCCTTTTATTTCACTCTGGTGAAATAGAGTTTGCCCAGTTTCCTTCTCCGTTTTGTGGGAAAGATCAAGTTAACACCAGCCAGCTATCGAATGATGGCAGAATTCAACCTGAATGGCTTTTTGTGGCTTTTACCACTTTTCCTGTCAGATCAAAGCAGTCCCCCAAACATGGATTTTCTGGCTGCAGAAACGTCTTTTGAAAGCAAAACAGGACGAGGAAATAGTCCCCACCACTCCCTCGATCCCCCACCAGATTTTTAAAGATTCTCTTGAAAGCTTATGAATAGAATGAACAAGAGAGTCGTTTTCTGACATTGCAACTTCTGGAAGCTGTTCCACCTTTGGAAACCTTTGCTACCTTTCCCACTGGCAATGCTTTCTCTTCCGGGACTTCGCAGGGCATCCCTTTGCGGGCTTGTGACAGTTGTGCTCTGGGTTGTGCCCATTCAGGTCTAGAAAACCTCCAGGCTCAGGGATCCCACAGCCTCTCTAGACAACCCACTCCAGTGCTTCACGATCCTCACGGTGATTTTGGTTTTTCTTCCGTATCTCCAGCCTGAACTTCTCTGAGTTTCAGGAGATGCCACTCTCTCTCACCCTCCCGCCAGGCACTTCTGGGAAGACCCTGTCTCCATCCCTTTGGTCCCTTCCCCACAGGCACCGGGGTGTGCTGTGAGGTCCCTCAACGCCTTCTCTGATCCATGCTGAACCAGCCCCAGCCCCACAGACCCTCCTCACAGGGCAAGTGCTCCTGTCCCACTGTCTCGGTAGTCTCTCTTGAGCCCCTCCGATGTGTCTAACTTCTCTCCTGTCTGGGACACCAAAGAGGACGCAGTGCCCGGATGAGGCCTGATGGGTGCTGAGCAGAGGGGATCACCCTTGCGCCCTCTGTCTAGGGGAGAAAGATGGGAGAAAATCCCCGTGAGAGAGCCAAGTGCTGCCTTTGACCCCCCGTGGGAGGAACCAGGGCAGCCCAGAGGGCTGGCCAGCAGTGCTGAAGTGTGGGGAGAGCCTGTGGGACTTTGTCCTGTAGCCTCCCAGGGAGGCGCGGGACGTTATGAAACAAACCCTCTTCCCGTATATGCCTCGAGATGGGTACCACACCCACAGAAACCTGATGGGGCCCTGGGAAGACACAGCCAAGACCTCAGCGACTGGCACGAAACACCAATGCCGAGCACAGGACAAGAGATGAGGGATGGACTGGTGGCATTGTGGTAACCCCAGACGCATGTGCTGGGACCGCAGCGCTGCTGGGGCGAGTGCCGCGGGCAAGGACGGCCCAGTGTGACGTCCCCGAGGAATGGACTGTGACGTCCCTGAGCGATGGGTTCTGACGTCACTGAGGGATGGACTGTGACCACGCGTCCCTCACTGCTTATATCCGGGCGGCGAGTCTCACCCAGCCGGCTCGTGCCTTCACTCCAGCTGAGCGAGTACGCGAGGTTTGGAGCGTTGAGCGAGGCTTATGGTGCTGGTGTCGTGCCCGGAGAGTTGCTGACTGCAGCTCCCAGTGCCCGTCTCCAGAGTCATCATAGGTTTTCCCCTGCCCTGCCAGGTTCAGGCAGCAGGGACACCCAGGAGGCGTGCTTGCAGCAGCAGAGGTGAGCTGTATGGGCAAACTCCACCCTGGGGAGTTGGGAGGGTTTCGTTCTTGAGGCACCTGGACATTTCTTCCACCCCTGCCCAGGCCAGCCCATGACCGTGGCCTCTCTTCCTTTTCTAGCGCGACACCTGCTGCTGCAGCGCCAGTGAGAGGGAGCGGCTCGTCATCGCCAGCTCTCCCCAGCCCACCACAGCACATGGAGAGCATGGCCACGGAGCTGGACAACCGCTGTCCCATATGTCTGGAAGACTGGGAGCAGGCCAGCTACGTGATGCCGTGCTGCCACCGTTTCTGTTTCACCTGCATCCGGCGGTGGGCTGAGAGCAAGCCCGAGTGCCCCCTCTGCAAGAGGAGGGTGAGCTCCATCGTGCACTCGGTGCGGGCATACGACGACTTTGAAGAGTATGTCGTCAGACCACCTACGGCATCATCAGTCGTCACCCACCAGGCTGCCCACAGCCCTGCAGCATCCCCACCGCGGGCTGCTGGACAGGTGCCCAGGGCTCCAGTGGGCAGCCTCCAGGCTGACACCTGGGCAACCCTTTTCTGGGACCACCCAGCTCTCCTCGAGCCCCTGCTGCCCTGGCTGCACCGGGTGCTGGGGCTGGTCTTTGAGGACGACCATCTGCAGGCAGCCATCGTGGAGGACATCATCATGTCCAGCCTGGTCCTCTTCGGACTGGACGAAGATGTCCTGGTCCGGCTGCTGGGGCTCTTCCTTCATAACCGCACGGCGACATTTGTGAGCAATCTCGTCGATGCTGTCATGCAACTGTGCAGCGGGGAGGCCCGCCGTCTGCTGGGCCTGGAGGACACCCGTGCTGCCAGGGGCCGGGAGGGCAGCCCTGCGGGTGCCCTCAGCCCCACTGCCTCCCGAGGAGGGTCTCCCGCATCCAGTCCTGCCCCCTCCGGCAGCCCTGCCAGATACAATGTGGATGAGCTCCTCAGCACCTCCACAGCTGCCCTTGGTGGGCATCCCAGCAGCCCCCCCTCTGCCCCTGTTCCCATCGCGGGGGAGCAAGAAGAGCCCCAGGAGGAGCCAGAGGAGGCTGCGCCAGGTCCCTCCGCTTCCAGCCAGGGCAGGGAACGCCCCCCTGGGGGGCCACGGCGACCCCCAAAGAGGAGGGCTGGCAGCCCTGAGGCCTCTTCACCACCCAACAAGAGGCCACCCCACCAGCAACACTAGAAGAACACCCCAGGAGCTGCTGAAACCAGGGCTGGGCCATCAGCTGGGGCATGCGCCGGCCCCCAAGAAGATCAGAAGGTGCTCCTTAGTCATCTAGATCTAATGATCAGACAAGGAAAATAAAGGCGTGAAAGCTACAGAAAAAGTCTCAGTGTTACCAACAATGCAGGTAGCACTGCTGTCCTCACCCGTGCTGTCTTCTCCCCCTTTTCCTGGGGCTATGCCCACTGTTTCTTCTCTTTGTTTTTAGAAGAGCACCGTGGGGCTTCGCCCTCTGGCCCGCCACAACCTCTTTGCCCTCCTTTGACTATCATGGGGCCTGGACCTCTGGTCTCTGAGCGCATCTCTCCTCCGAGCACACCACCATGGGTCTCGACCCTCTGCTCTTGCAGGGCCCATTTCCCTTGAGCGAGGTGCCATGGCGCCTGGTCCTGTGCTCTTGCAGCGGCCCTTTCCCCTCATTCAAGTGCCATGGCGCCTGGCCCTATGGACCTGAAGGGCCTCTTTGCGCTGATCAGAGCGCCATTGAGTTGGATTGTCTGGTCTTGCTGGGCTCTCTTTCCCCTTACTTGAGTGTTACGGGACTTGGTCCTCTGCTCTTGCAGGACCTCTTTCCCTTGAGCAGGGCGCCATGGTGCCTGGGCCTGTGCTCTTGCAGGGCTTCTGAGCCCCGATTCGTGTCCCCTAGGGTCTGGCCCGCTGGTCCTGGAGGGCTTCCTTCCCTTCACTTGCGTGCCACAGGGCCCGGCCCTCTGCTGTTGCAGGGCCCCTCGGCCTTGAGTGAAGCACCATGGAGATCAGCCATGTGGCCTTGCAGGGCCCCTGAGTACTGATTTTGGTGCCTGAGGGCCTTGGACCGCCATAGGGCCTGGCCCACTGCTCGTTCACGCAATGCCTCTCTGCCCTGATTTGGGCACGATGGCCTGGCAGGGCCCCTTTCCCGTGAGCAGGCTGCCATGGGGCCTGGCCCTGTGCTCCTGCAGGCCCCCTTTGCCCTGATCCGATCGCCATGGAGGCGGGCCCTCTGGCCCTGCTGGCCTCTGCCTGAGGAGAGTCCCATGGGGCTGGGCCCTGTGGCCCTGCTGGCCTCTCTGCCCTGAGGAGAGCCCCATGGGGCTGGGCCCTGTGGCCCTGCTGGCCTCTCTGCCCTGAGGAGAGCCCCATGGGGCTGGGCCCTCTGCTCAGACAGGCCCTCTTTGCCCTGCCTTGGCTGCCATGGGGCCTGGCTCCTGCGCCGGCAAGGCACTCGAAGCAGGACAAAGAGGCCCTGCACGACCCAGGCCAGGACCCATGGTGCTCAGCTCTGGGCAAAGAGGCACTGGCAGAGCAGAGGGACAGGCCCCACAGTGCTCGGCTCAGGGCAAAGAGGCCCTGCACGAGCCGAGAAAGATGAACGTGCTGCTGCCCTCGAGCACAGGCTTTCCTCCTGCTCTTCCAGCTCCAGCCTTGGTGCTGGCATTTCTTCTCCCCAACCTGGAAAGCACCCGCCTTTGGCAGATGGGCACCGTCAGTTCCCCAGCACCCCTCATTGCCACCGCCACCCCCTTGCCATCGCATGCCTTCTGCAGCACTTCCCCCAGCATAGCTCCTCTCCGCTGCGAGTGATCCCCGCAGAAGTGGCAGCGCATCTTCCCCGTGCTCCCCAGGGCCCCTCACCCTCCTCACACACCGCTCCATGACCTCTTCAGCAGCCAAGCCAGCCACACAAGATGAGGGCAGGGACAGAAGGCGGCCTCTGGGTTTGGCACCAAGAGCTGCTGCCGGGCCCCAAATCCAGACCCAGGTCCCAATGCCAGGCCCACAGGTGATCCTGCATGCCTCAGGCACGCAGCAGGAACCTGGGGAGAAGCAGAGCGGGGTGAGGCTCTGCGGGCAGGCAGGCAGAAAGCAGCAAGAGCAGCTGCTGGGGCTGCACAGAGAGCCAGAGGTCTGCCCTGGGAGGAGAACCCAGCTGCAAGACACGGGCTTTCTCTGGAGACCACATGATGCACGATAGCAGCCGCCTTCAGGGGTCTCATGGGGTCTTACTGCACTCCTCAGGCTCAGGAAGAATTCATACTCGCTCTCATGCAATCTGCTACAGCAGTCTGACACAAATCAGTTACTTCTTTTTGAGGGGTGTTTCTCCCTTTTATTTCACTCTGGTGAAATAGAGTTTGCCCAGTTTCCTTCTCCGTTTTGTGGGAAAGATCAAGTTAACACCAGCCAGCTATCGAATGATGGCAGAATTCAACCTGAATGGCTTTTTGTGGCTTTTACCACTTTTCCTGTCAGATCAAAGCAGTCCCCCAAACATGGATTTTCTGGCTGCAGAAACGTCTTTTGAAAGCAAAACAGGACGAGGAAATAGTCCCCACCACTCCCTCGATCCCCCACCAGATTTTTAAAGATTCTCTTGAAAGCTTATGAATAGAATGAACAAGAGAGTCGTTTTCTGACATTGCAACTTCTGGAAGCTGTTCCACCTTTGGAAACCTTTGCTACCTTTCCCACTGGCAATGCTTTCTCTTCCGGGACTTCGCAGGGCATCCCTTCGCGGGCTTGTGACAGTTGTGCTCTGGGTTGTGCCCATTCAGGTCTAGAAAACCTCCAGGCTCAGGGATCCCACAGCCTCTCTAGACAACCCACTCCAGTGCTTCACGATCCTCACGGTGATTTTGGTTTTTCTTCCGTATCTCCAGCCTGAACTTCTCTGAGTTTCAGGAGATGCCACTCTCTCTCACCCTCCCGCCAGGCACTTCTGGGAAGACCCTGTCTCCATCCCTTTGGTCCCTTCCCCACAGGCACCGGGGTGTGCTGTGAGGTCCCTCAACGCCTTCTCTGATCCATGCTGAACCAGCCCCAGCCCACAGACCCTCCTCACAGGGCAAGTGCTCCTGTCCCACTGTCTCGGTAGTCTCTCTTGAGCCCCTCCGATGTGTCTAACTTCTCTCCTGTCTGGGACACCAAAGAGGACGCAGTGCCCGGATGAGGCCTGATGGGTGCTGAGCAGAGGGGATCACCCTTGCGCCCTCTGTCTAGGGGAGAAAGATGGGAGAAAATCCCCGTGAGAGAGCCAAGTGCTGCCTTTGACCCCCCGTGGGAGGAACCAGGGCAGCCCAGAGGGCTGGCCAGCAGTGCTGAAGTGTGGGGAGAGCCTGTGGGACTTTGTCCTGTAGCCTCCCAGGGAGGCGCGGGACGTTATGAAACAAACCCTCTTCCCGTATATGCCTCGAGATGGGTACCACAGCCACAGAAACCTGATGGGGCCCTGGGAAGACACAGCCAAGACCTCAGCGACTGGCACGAAACACCAATGCCGAGCACAGGACAAGAGATGAGGGATGGACTGGTGGCATTGTGGTAACCCAGACGCATGTGCTGGGACCGCAGCGCTGCTGGGGCGAGTGCCGCGGGCAAGGACGGCCCAGTGTGACGTCCCGAGGAATGGACTGTGACGTCCCTGAGCGATGGGTTCTGACGTCACTGAGGGATGGACTGTGACCACGCGTCCCTCACTGCTTATATCCGGGCGGCGAGTCTCACCCAGCCGGCTCGTGCCTTCACTCCAGCTGAGCGAGTACGCGAGGTTTGGAGCGTTGAGCGAGGCTTATGGTGCTGGTGTCGTGCCCGGAGAGTTGCTGACTGCAGCTCCCAGTGCCCGTCTCCAGAGTCATCATAGGTTTTTCCCCTGCCCTGCCAGGTTCAGGCAGCAGGGACACCCAGGAGGCGTGCTTGCAGCAGCAGAGGTGAGCTGTATGGGCAAACTCCACCCTGGGGAGTTGGAGGGTTTCGTTCTTGAGGCACCTGGACATTTCTTCCACCCCTGCCCAGGCCAGCCCAATGACCGTGGCCTCTCTTCCTTTTCTAGCGCGACACCTGCTGCTGCAGCGCCAGTGAGAGGGAGCGGCTCGTCATCGCCAGCTCTCCCCAGCCCACCACAGCACATGGAGAGCATGGCCACGGAGCTGGACAACCGCTGTCCCATATGTCTGGAAGACTGGGAGCAGGCCAGCTACGTGATGCCGTGCTGCCACCGTTTCTGTTTCACCTGCATCCGGCGGTGGGCTGAGAGCAAGCCCGAGTGCCCCCTCTGCAAGAGGAGGGTGAGCTCCATCGTGCACTCGGTGCGGGCATACGACGACTTTGAAGAGTATGTCGTCAGACCACCTACGGCATCATCAGTCGTCACCCACCAGGCTGCCCACAGCCCTGCAGCATCCCCACCGCGGGCTGCTGGACAGGTGCCCAGGGCTCCAGTGGGCAGCCTCCAGGTGACACCTGGGCAACCCTTTTCTGGAACCACCCAGCTCTCCTCGAGCCCCTGCTGCCCTGGCTGCACCGGGTGCTGGGGCTGGTCTTTGAGGACGACCATCTGCAGGCAGCCATCGTGGCGAGGACATCATCATGTCCAGCCTGGTCCTCTTCGGACTGGACGAAGATGTCCTGGTCCGGCTGCTGGGGCTCTTCCTTCATAACCGCACGGCGACATTTGTGAGCAATCTCGTCGATGCTGTCATGCAACTGTGCAGCGGGAGGCCCGCCGTCTGCTGGGCCTGGAGGACACCCGTGCTCCAGGGCCGGAGGCAGCCCTGCGGGTGCCCTCAGCCCCACTGCCTCCCGAGGAGGGTCTCCGCATCCAGTCCTGCCCCTCCGGCAGCCCGCCAGATACAATGTGGATGAGCCCCACCTCCACAGCTGCCTTGGTGGCATCCCAGCAGCCCCCCTCTGCCCCGTTCCATCGCGGGGACAAGAAGACCCCAGGAGAGCCAGAGAGGCTGCGCCAGGTCCCTCCGCTTCCAGCCAGGCAGGAACGCCCCCCTGGGGGGCCACGGCGACCCAAAGAGGAGGCTGGCACCCTAGGCCCTTCACCACCCAACAAGAGGCCACCCACAGCAACACTAAAGAACACCCCAGAGCTGCTGAAACCAGGGCTGGCCATCAGCTGGGCAGCGCCGGCCCCAAGAAGATCAAAGGTGCTCCTTAGTCACTAGACTAAATGATCAGACAAGGAAAATAAAGGCGTGAAAGCTTACAGAAAAAGTCTCAGTGTTACCAACAATGCAGTACACTCTGTCCTCACCCGTGCGTCTTCTCCCCTTTTCCTGGGGCTATGCCCACTGTTTCTTCTCTTTGTTTTAGAAGAGCACCGTGGGGCTTCGCCCTCTGGCCCGCCAAACTCTTTGCCCTCCTTGACTATCATGGGGCCTGGACCTCTGGTCTCTGACGCATCTCTCCTCCGACACACCACCATGGTCCTCGACCCTCTCTGCAGGCCCATTTCCCTGAGCGAGGCCATGGCGCCTGGTCCTGTCTCTGCAGCGGCCCTTTCCCCTCATTCAAGTGCCATGGCGCCTGGCCCCTAATGACTGAAGGGCCTCGCGCTGATCAGAGCGCCATTTTGATTGCTGGTCTTGCTGGCTCTCCCCTTACTTGAGTGTACGGACTTGGTCCTGCTCCGCAGGACCTCTCCCTTGAGCAGGGCCCATGGTGCTGGCCTGTGCTCCTGCAGGCTCTGACCCCGATCGTGTCCCCTAGGGTCTGGCCGCTGGTCCTGGAGGGCTTCCTTCCCTTCACTTGCGTGCCACGGGCCCGGCCCTCTGCTGTTGCAGGGCCCCTCGGCCTTGAGTGAAGCACCATGGAGACAGCCGTGGCCTTGCAGGCCCCGAGTACTGATTTTGGTGCCTGAGGGCCTTGGACCGCCATAGGGCCTGGCCCACTGTTCACGCAATGCCTCTCTGCCCTGATTTGGCACGATGCCTGGCAGGGCCCTTTCCGGAGCAGCTGCCATGGGCCTGGCCCTGTGCTCCTGCAGCCCCCTTTGCCCTGATCCGATCGCCATGGAGGCGGGCCTCTGCCCTGCTGGCCGCCTGAGAGAGTCCCATGGGGCTGGCCTGTGGCCCTGCTGGCCTCTCTGCCCTGAGGAGAGCCCCATGGGCTGGGCCCTGTGGCCTGCTGGCCTCTCCTGAGGAGAGCCCCATGGGGCTGGGCCCTCTGCTCAGACAGGCCCTTTGCCTGCTTGGCTGCCATGGGCCTGGCTCCTGCGCCGGCAAGGCACTCGAAGCAGGACAAAGAGGCCCTGCACGACCAGGCAGGACCCATGGTGCTCAGCTCGGGAACAGCACTGCAGAGCAGAGGGACAGGCCCCACAGTGCTCGGCTCAGGGCAAAGAGCACAGACGTGCTGCTGCCTCGAGCCAGGCTTCCTCCTGCTCTTCCAGCTCCAGCCTTGGTGCTGGCATTTCTTCTCCCAACCTGGAAAGCACCCGCCTTTGGCAGATGGCACCGTCAGTTCCCCAGCACCCTCATTGCCACCGCCACCCTTGCCATCGCATGCCTTCTGCAGCACTTCCCCCAGCATAGCTCCTCTCCGCGAGTGATCCCCGCAGAAGTGGCAGCGCATCTTCCCCGTGCTCCCCAGGGCCCTCACCCTCCTCACACACCGCTCCATGACCTTCAGCAGCCAAGCCAGCCACACAAGATGAGGGCAGGGACAGAAGGCGGCCTCTGGGTTTGGCACCAAGAGCTGCTGCCGGGCCCCAAATCCAGACCCAGGTCCCAATGCCAGGCCCACAGGTGATCCTGCATGCCTCAGGCACGCAGCAGGAACCTGGGGAGAAGCAGAGCGGGGTGAGGCTCTGCGGGCAGGCAGCAGAAAGCAGCAAGAGCAGCTGCTGGGCTGCACAGAGAGCCAGAGGTCTGCCCTGGGAGGAGAACCCAGCTGCAAGACACGGGCTTTCTCTGGAGACCACATGATGCACGATAGCAGCCGCCTTCAGGGGGTCTCATGGGGTCTTACTGCACTCCTCAGGCTCAGGAAGAATTCATACTCGCTCTCATGCAATCTGCTACAGCAGTCTGACACAAATCAGTTACTTCTTTTTGAGGGGTGTTTCTCCCCTTTTATTTCACTCTGGTGAAATAGAGTTTGCCCTTTCCTTCTCCGTTTTGTGGGAAAGATCAAGTTAACACCAGCCAGCTATCGAATGATGGCAGAATTCAACCTGAATGGCTTTTTGGCTTTTACCACTTTTCCTGTCAGATCAAAGCAGTCCCCCAAACATGGATTTTCTGGCTGCAGAAACGTCTTTTGAAAGCAAAACAGGACGAGGAAATAGTCCCCACCACTCCCTCGACCCCACCAGATTTTTAAAGATTCTCTTGAAAGCTATGAATAGAATGAACAAGAGAGTCGTTTTCTGACATTGCAACTTCTGGAAGCTGTTCCACCTTTGGAAACCTTTGCTACCTTTCCCACTGGCAATGCTTTCTCTTCCGGGACTTCGCAGGGCATCCCTTTGCGGGCTTGTGACAGTTGTGCTCTGGGTTGTGCCCATTCAGGTCTAGAAAACCTCCAGGCTCAGGGATCCCCAGCCTCTCTAGACAACCCACTCCAGTGCTTCACGATCCTCACGGGATTTTGGTTTTTCTTCCGTATCTCCAGCCTGAACTTCTCTGAGTTTCAGGAGATGCCACTCTCTCACCTCCGCCAGGCACTTCTGGGAAGACCCTGTCTCCATCCCTTTGGTCCCTTCCCCACAGGCACCGGGGTGTGCTGTGAGGTCCTCAACGCCTTCTCTGATCCATGCTGAACCAGCCCAGCCCCACAGACCCTCCTCACAGGCAAGTGCTCCTGTCCCACTGTCTCGGTAGTCTCTCTGAGCCCTCCGATGTGTCTAACTTCCTCCTGTCTGGGACACCAAAGAGGACGCAGTGCCCGGATGAGGCCTGATGGGTGCTGAGCAGAGGGGATCACCTTGCGCCCTCTGTAGGGGAGAAAGATGGGAGAAATCCCCGTGAGAGAGCCAAGTGCTGCCTTTGACCCCCCGTGGGAGGAACCAGGGCAGCCCAGAGGGCTGGCCAGCAGTGCTGAAGTGTGGGGAGAGCCTGTGGGACTTTGTCCTGTAGCCTCCCAGGGACGCGGGACGTTATGAAACAAACCCTCTTCCGTATATGCCTCGAGATGGGTACACACCACAGAAACCTGATGGGCCCTGGGAAGACACAGCCAAGACCTCAGCTGGCACGAAACACCAATGCCGAGCACAGGACAAGAGATGAGGGACGGACTGGTGGCATTGTGGTAACCCCAGACCATGTGCTGGGACCGCAGCGCTGCTGGGGCGAGTGCCGCGGGCAAGGACGGCCCAGTGTGACGTCCCGAGGAATGGACTGGACGTCCCTGAGCGATGGGTTCTGACGTCACTGAGGGATGGACTGTGACCACGCGTCCCTCACTGCTTATATCCGGGCGGCGAGTCTCACCCAGCCGGCTCGTGCCTTCACTCCAGCTGAGCGAGTACGCGAGGTTTGGAGCGTTGAGCGAGGCTTATGGTGCTGGTGTCGTGCGGAGAGTTGCTGACTGCAGCTCCCAGTGCCCGTCTCCAGAGTCATCATAGGTTTTCCCCTGCCCTGCCAGGTTCAGGCAGCAGGGACACCCAGGAGGCGTGCTTGCAGCAGCAGAGGTGAGCTGTATGGGCAAACTCCACCCTGGGAGTTGGAGGGTTTCGTTCTTGAGGCACCTGGACATTTCTTCCACCCCTGCCCAGGCCAGCCCATGACCGTGCCTCTCTTCCTTTTCTAGCGCGACACCTGCTGCTGCAGCGCCAGTGAGAGGGAGCGGCTCGTCATCGCCAGCTCTCCCCAGCCCACCACAGCACATGGAGAGCATGGCCACGGAGCTGGACAACCGCTGTCCCATATGTCTGGAAGACTGGGAAGGCCCAGCCAGCTACGTGATGCCGTGCTGCCAACGTGCTGTTTCTGTTTCTGCATCCGCTGGGCTGAGAGCAAGCCCGAGCCCTCTGCAAGAGGAGGGTGAGCTCCATCGTGCACTCGGTGCGGGCATACGACGACTTTGAAGAGTATGTCGTCAGACCACCTACGGCATCATCAGTCGTCACCCACCAGGCTGCCCACAGCCCTGCAGCATCCCCACCGGGCGGCTGCGACAGGTGCCCAGGGCTCCATGGGCAGCCTCCAGGCTGACACCTGGGCAACCCTTTTCTGGACCACCCAGAGCTCTCCCGAGCCCCTGCTGCCCTGGCTGCACCGGGTGCTGGGGCTGGTCTTTGAGGACGACCATCTGCAGGCAGCCATCGTGGAGGACATCATCATGTCCAGCCTGGTCCTCTTCGGACGTGGACGAAGATGTCCTGGTCCCTGCTGGGGCTCTTCCTTCATAACCGCACGGCGACATTTGTGAGCAATCTCGTCGATGCTGTCATGCAACTGTGCAGCGGGGAGCCCGCCGTCTGCTGGGCCTGGAGGACACCCGTGCTGCCAGGGGCCGGGAGGGCAGCCCTGCGGGTGCCCTCAGCCCCACTGCCTCCCGAGAGGGTCTCCCG
Organism: Gymnogyps californianus; assembly: GCF_018139145.2. Taxonomy (NCBI): domain Eukaryota; kingdom Metazoa; phylum Chordata; class Aves; order Accipitriformes; family Cathartidae; genus Gymnogyps; species Gymnogyps californianus. Next base: position 1,671 of record NW_026114183.1, on the reverse strand, counting down.
CATCCAGTCCTGCCCCTCCGGCAGCCCTGCCAGATACAATGTGGAGAGCTCCTCAGCACCTCCACAGCTGCCCTTGGTGGGCATCCCAGCAGCCCCCTCTGCCCCTGTTCCCATCGCGGGGACAAGAAGAGCCCCAGGAGGAGCCAGAGGAGGCTGCGCCAGGTCCCTCCGCTTCCAGCCAGGGCAGGGAACGCCCCCTGGGGGGCCACGGCGACCCCAAAGAGGAGGGCTGCCCTGAGGCCTCTTCACCACCCACAAGAGGCCACCACACACTACCACAGACACTAGAGACACCCCAGGAGCTGCTGAAAAGGGCTGGGCCATCAGCTGGGGCATCGCCGGCCCCCAAAAGATCAGAAGGTGCTCCTTAGTCATCTAGACTAATGATCAGACAAGGAAAATAAAGGCGTGAAAGCTACAGAAAAGTCTCAGTGTTACAACAATGCAGGTAGCACTGCTGTCCTCACCCGTGCTGTCTTCTCCCCCTTTTCCTGGGGCTATGCCCACTGTTTCTTCTCTTTGTTTTTAGAAGAGCACCGTGGGGCTTCGCCCTGGCCCGCCACAACCTCTTTGCCCTCCTTTGACTATCATGGGGCCTGGACCTCTGGTCTCTGAGCGCATCTCTCCTCCGAGCACACCACCATGGTCTCGACCCTCTGCTCTTGCAGGGCCATTTCCCTTGAGCGAGGTGCCATGGCGCCTGGTCCGTGCTCTTGCAGCGGCCTTTCCCTCATTCAAGTGCCATGGCGCCTGCCCTATGGACCTGAAGGGCCTCTTTGCGCTGATCAGAGCGCCATTGAGTTGGATTGTCTGGTCTTGCTGGGCTCTCTTTCCCCTATTGAGTGTTACGGGACTTGGTCCTCTGCTCTTGCAGGACCTCTTTCCTGAGCAGGGCGCCATGGTGCCTGGGCCTGTGCTCTTGCAGGGCTTCTGAGCCCCGATTCGTGTCCCCTAGGGTCTGGCCCGCTGGTCCTGGAGGGCTTCCTTCCCTCACTTGCGTGCCACAGGGCCCGGCCCTCTGCTGTTGCAGGGCCCCTCTTGAGTGAAGCACCATGGAGATCAGCCCGTGGCCTTGCAGGGCCCCTGAGTACTGATTTTGGTGCCTGAGGGCCTTGGACCGCCATAGGGCCTGGCCACTGCGTTCACGCAATGCCTCTCTGCCCTGATTTGGGCACGATGGCCTGGCAGGGCCCCTTTCCCGTGAGCAGGCTGCCATGGGGCCTGGCCCTGTGCTCCTGCGGGCCCCTTTGCCCTGATCCGATCGCCATGGAGGCGGGCCCTCTGGCCCTGCTGGCCTCTGCCTGAGGAGAGTCCCATGGGCTGGGCCCTGTGGCCCTGCTGGCCTCTGCCCTGAGGAGACCCCATGGGGCTGGGCCCTGTGGCCCTGCTGGCCTCTCTGCCCTGAGAGAGCCCATGGGGCTGGCCCTCTGCTCAGACAGGCCCTCTTTGCCCTGCCTTGGCTGCCATGGGGCCTGGCTCCTGCGCCGGCAAGGCACTCGAAGCAGGACAAAGAGGCCTGCACGACCCAGGCCAGGACCCATGGTGCTCAGCTCTGGGCAAAGAGGCACTGGCAGAGCAGAGGGACAGGCCCCACAGTCTCGGCTAGGCAAAGAGGCCCTGCACGAGCCGAGAAGATGAACGTGCTGCTGCCCTCGAGCACAGGCTTTCCTC
>NW_026114182.1:0-30050 GCF_018139145.2 Gymnogyps californianus | reverse complement strand
TGGAATGAAATGAAACGAAACAAAATGAAACATATTCAGAGGACATCTAATACCTTTGTAGTGGCACTAAAAGTGAGAAAAACAAGTCAGAAATTTTGCTTTGCTTTCTTCCCAGACCAGACTGACACATTGCCCACCTCATAGAGGTGACCAGCGGTACCGAAGATGCCTGCAGGACAGAAACAATTGGTATTTTTGTGACGTCTTGTGGCAACTGGTATCATACTTCCTTTTTTCTTGCAATTATAAAACCTATATTAACGAATCTGGATGGTTTGCTTTTTCCCTTTGAGAAGATTAAAGAACTCTCTAACCCTTCTCCAATGTAGTCGCACAATCGATTGCTGGGCAATATGTCCAACGTGTTCGGGGTACTCGTCTAATGAAGTGTCCTGTTTGGTTGATTCTAGTTGGGCTAATTGTAATCTCACCCTAACACAGATGTACTGCTTCACAAGCAACTCCTTAGTTAAACTGATAAAATAAAATTTGTCCTCATCGTTTTACCTATTCACCTTTCCGAGGAGTGATTCTGCACTAAATAGTTCCTGTGAATAAGTTCCCTCACTGTAAATGCTGATAGAACAGCAAAATGCAGATATATTTATGACAAATTTAAATCATTTAGACAAGAACTGTGGCTCTACTGGCATGTGAAAAAACAGTAAAAAATACAGAAGGAGCTGCAGACACTTTGGGCTAAGAAGAATTGAAGGAAAAGATGACCTGAAATGCATCTTCTGGCTAACCTCACGTTTGTGATTCACTTGCAATATTTGTTTCCATCATTAGGAATCTTTACTGCTCAAAGCAATGAGATTTCTTCCCCTTAATAAGTAGTCACTGTTACAGCAATTGCTACAGAAGATTTTGTTCCCCCTATCTTTCTATGAAATGGTTGCTTCAAAGCGCAGTTAAAGTCACTCTCAAACCTAACTGCTTCTCCTGTAATTGCTTTCATCATTGCGTACTCCAGTGTCCGTCAGAATATTAAGATACGTGTATTATTGGAGATATTGCCTGACTGTGTTCTAGTGTGGCAGTGATAGCCTCTCTCCATGAATCCAGTGAGAAGAGAAGAGAAGAGAAGAGAAGAGAAGAGAGAGAAGAGAAGAGAAGAGAAAGAAGAAAGAGAGAGAAGAGAAGAGAAGAGAAGAGAAGAGAAGAGAAGAGAAGAGAAGATTTCAGTTGGAAGGGAGCTACAACGATCATCTAGTCCAACTGCCCGGACTCTCAGAAAGAGAGTCTGGATGACAGGCTTAGATGTGAACAACTAATTTTTTGGTAGTGAAAGCCAGGTGATATGAACCCCATTCGATGACGCAGGAGGAAACAGCACTGGATTATGTCTCATGTTGGGAACCATGTGGACAATTAGTTGCATTAGTTATCATCCATCATCTCAGCCTTGCTTAAGGAGAGTGTTACCTCTGCTGGTATATACCTAATTCTTTTAGAGAGAGAGAGAGAGAGAGAGAGAAGAAGACAGACAGACAGCAAGGAAGGCTTACTTTCCCTTGAATGAGTGAACTCAGGCAGCAAGGGAGTATCACTGATACCTGAGTCTCCGTTCAGAACTTTTATGCTGTCTGTAACAAACTCCTGAAGGCACCTCTAATAGCAAAGCAATGCTTTGTAATCCTCTGCTGCCTTCTTTGATATCAGAGGGCCTGCCTAGAACTTCCATAACTTTCCCCATAGAAGCCTGAATGGCTGCGCTCGCAGATATTAGAAGGCGAAACACAAATTTCCTCCAGTTACTCCGACACCTTGAACGTAGAAACCAACACAGTTTAATATGAAGAATCTTGCTTTTTCACATAAACAACTTTTTATAGCACATATTTTCATTCTACAATAAAGCATGTATCTCCCTATCACATACATATTTACACAGCAAAACTGCCAAGGTAATACAAAGTAATACATATATACAGCAGCACCGCTTCTTCCAGCTTGCTGGTCACAAGCCACTTGAGCTGCAGCTCAAAAGTGGTATGTGGCTCTAAAGTGTTCTTCATGTCAAATGACAAAGTCCAATATGAGACATTTCTTCAGTAATCTCTTCAACCTGCCTTGAGAAAGATGGGGAAAAAAAAAGACAAGAATTAGGGACAAGGGTGAGAGGAGAACAAGCAACATGTGCTTTGACGTGAAATCCAATACCCATTCGTAGTATTCCTGCGTGGCTACAGTGATAGCCTCTCTTCTTGAATCCAGGAGAGAGGAGAGGAGAGGAGAGGAGAGGAGAGGAGAGGAGAGGAGAACAAAGAGAATATTTCAGTTGGAAGGGACCTAGAACGATCACCTAGTGCAACTGCCTGACCACTTCAGGGCTGACCAAAAGTTAAAGCATGTTATTAAGGGCATGGTCCAAATGCCTCTTAAACACTGACAGGCATGGGGCATCGACCACCTCTCCAGGAAGCCTGTTCCAGTGTTTGACCACCCTCTCAGTAAAGAAATGGTTCCTAGTGTCAAGTCTAAACCTCCCCTGGCGCAGCTTTGAAGTATTCCCACCCATCCTATCAGTGGATCCCAGGGAGAAGAGCTCAGCACCTCCCTCTCCACTTCCCCTCCTCAGGAAGCTGTAGAGAGCAATGAGGTCGCCCCTCAGCCTCCTCTCCTCCAAACTAGTCAGACCCAGAGCCCTTAGCTGCTCCTCATAGGACATGCCTTCCAGCCCCTTCACCAGCTTTGTTGCCCTCCTCTGGATGCACTCAAGGACCTTAACACTGTGGGGCCCAGAACTGCACACAAGTACTCAAGGGGAGGCCGCACCAACACAAAATACAGCGGGATAATCTCCTCTTTTGGCCGGCTGGTTATGCTGCGTTTGATGCACCCCAGGCTGCGGTTTGCCCTCTTGGCTGCCTGGGCACGCTGCTGACTCCTGTTGAGCTTCCCACCAACCAGCACCCCCAAATCCCTTTCTGCAGGGCTGCTCTCCAGCCACTCCTCTCCCAATGTATACCTGCGTTCGGCATTACTTTGTCCCAAGTGCCGAATCTGGCATTTGTTTTAGTTAAATGTCATGTCAAATGCCTTTCAATACTACACAGTGTGATCTTATTGATAATTTTTCCAGGGACTGAGTGAGACTAACATGTCTGTAGTTTCCTGGCTCTTCCCTCACACCCTTCTTTTAAAATAGGAACAATGCTGGTGAGCTTCCAGTCAGCGGGGAACTCTCCAGATTCCCCAGACCTTTGGCAGACGATGGAGAGGGGACCCTGCTGTAACATCACTGACAAGTGCAAAATGGAAACTGCCAGCGCCGAGTGGTATTTTTCTCCTGACATACATGTTCTCCCAAGGGCAGGTGCATGCTTCCTCTCTGGGGCCATCTCTGTGCACCTTGGAAATATTTCCTATACTCAGAGCAGCGTTAAAATGTGACAGATGGACAGCAGGGTCTGTTACACACCTGGGCTCCTTGTTCTTCTCGCCCTGCCTGGGTTTTCTCAGTTGCCCATTCCTGAGATCTTGCTTTCCAGCTTTCGCCTTTTCTTGCCTGCCTGGCCATCCCTCTCCTCTTCGCAGCTTAGTTTTCTCTTTTCTGTTGGACTGTTTTTCCTCTTCCTGCGAAGAGCCTGGCAACCTTTCCATTCAATAGTATTGTTAGACAGGTAAAGCCATGATAACGTTGAATCAGTTCCCTCTTAATCAAAGCTAGCTCATGTTACCCTTCTCTCCCCAGACGAGCCCTTCAGGTGTTTGCTTTCCAGAGTGACTGGAGGCACCTGCAATGGAAATGTGGAAGTTACCAGGTGGTGAGCACCTACCTGCCCAATTGCTACCTTAGCTCTGAAAGGCAGATCTCTTGGATGGGTTTGCTCAGCCTGGCTGAGCCACTTCTGGTGGGATCACTGCACACAGTGCGATGGCCAACCTGCATCAGCCTTACTCTGCACTTTAGCAGAGCTGCAGGCTGGTGGATGACCTTGCTCGTCCCTTGTGGCAGCAGTCCCACCTTCTGAGGGGGAGGCTTTTGTTGTCACGCTTTTGGTGGCCCTGACATACCTCTGCGGTTTCTGCTTCTGGCCCTGGTGCTGTGTCTTTTGGGATCATTGGTGACTCCTCGGCCCGTGCACCGGCAAGCCCAGCCACCTCCTCCTCAAAGAGTTCCCCCGCGGTGCTCAATGAGGAACTCCACCAGCCGCGTCACCTGCACACAGCAAACCATTGGTTTCCCCCTAGGTGGCTGAACACGGCTCAAAGAGCCTTTGCCACTCCTGACCCTCGCTTCTGCGCAGCAAGCTGCAGCTGTGGGGCTGCTCTTCCCGGCAGCTCCCCCACGAGCGTTTTGCTGCAGAGAGGAGGCAGCCAGGTCCTCTGCACAGCAGAGCTCGGGTGGGCCCAGAAGGCTGTAGCCGGCTGGTAACCACAGCGTACCTTCCCCGTCACCTGCAGCAGGACGTCCAGGGGGAGCGTGTGCTCCTCGGCTGGGCTCAGCAGGTTTGGCCCCACGCAGACGGCCAGGTTGCCGGCAGTCATCCTGCTGGTGGCCGCGTTTCTGCTGATGTCTTGCAGCAGGGACAGCAAGCTCTTGAGGAGCAGGAGGTTGCCCTTGGGCAACTTGCTGGCCACCCTGAGGGAACAGGAACGCAACGTTAACAAAGTAGCCATCGTCAACACAGCTCTCCCGGGCTGAGCTCTACAACGTTAACAAAGTAGCCATCGTCAACACAACATTAACAAAGTAGCCATCGTCAACACAGCTCTCCCGGGCTGAGCTCTGCCAAGCCAGCCGAGGGAAGGCTCCCTGGCCACGCCTGGTCTCCAGCAGAGGGACAGCCTTTGCTGAGGTACGGCCACCTCCCTCCCTCCCTGTCCCTTCGTGGAGCAACCCCCAGTGCCTGCGGGAAGTGCTCCAAGGAGAGAAAGGCTTTTCTGAGCCTCTTCCCCCCAAACCCCACCCCACAGCAGCAAGAGGTGGCTGGCAGAAGACGTGGCTTCTGCAGGCAGGCTGTGGCTTTGCAGGCAAGTCCCAGCCTCTGCCAGTCCCTGCGGAGCAGGCAGGCTGCTTGCCACACTTACTCTTTCAGTCCTGCCAGCCTCTCCTGCCTGCTGGTCTTGTGCAGGGCGCTCATCCACTCCTCGTAGAGCTCTGCCTGGAGGAGCTTGGAGGGGATCTTCCGGAGGAAGTCCTGCAACACCAAGGGCTCCGGGTGAGGCTTTGACCACTGCCGCCGGGAGCGCAGGCAGCGTCGCCGGCAGCGAGAGAGCCGGGAGCTGCTGGGCTCCAGGTCCGGAGGGTTCACCTTCAAGATGACGGCCAGCAGGTGTGCAGGCTGGCTTTCAAGGTGGACCTCCGCTCCGCTGTCGAGGGCCTCCCGGAGCTCGCGGGAGGCACGCTCGCCGGCCGCCAGCCGGAAGATCCCCTCCGTGGATGGCCCGTGCTCGTGCAGGACAGCCAGCAGGTCCTGCAGGGGACAGAGGAGGAGAGTGGCGTGGCTGGAGGCAGGCCCTGGGGCAGGTGAACCTTGCTCAAGGGCAGGAGCACGTGTGGAGGGCTCTGCTTTCCCTAGGGCAGGCTGGAGGGGGGGCTGGAGGTGGGTGCGTGGGGAGGAGGCGGCTTTGTCCCCGAGCCCCAGCCGGGGTCCCTCTGCTGGGGACACCACCTCTGCGGAGGAGCCAGCGGGCTGGGGACCCCCTGGCCAGGCTTGCTTACCTGGATGGGCTGGGGCAGCGTGCCGTCCTGGCTGCAGAGAGCTGCCAGGGGCCGGCCAAAGAGAGCCCCCCTGCTGCCAGAGCCCGACAGCCCGGGCGCCTCTGCAGCGGCCGAGGTCCCCCGCCGCGCAAAGGGCCAGGGCAGCCCCCTCCTCCTCCTGCTGCGGGTCCCGCCTGCTGCCAAGGAAAAGAGAGCAAAGAGACATGGAGGAGAAGCGCCAGGCGAGCGCTCCCGGACCCTCTCAGCGCTGTCCCCCCGCTGCTGAGCGCACGGGAGAGGCGTCGTTTGGGAACGAGGGTCCCCGGGGGCTCAGCTCTCTCCTGCCGCAGAGCAATGGGGACGGACGTGCCCTGCGGGAAGGGCAGCAGCAGCCCCAGTGCAGCAGGAGTGCCCGCCTGCGCGAGGAGGAGAGAAGGGCCGTCCTGCCCCCGTCTTCTCCAAACTCACCAGCCGCGCGGCCAGGTCCACCTTGGCTGCCAGAGGGGACGGGTGGTGGCCGCTGCTCTGCGCCAGCCTGCAAGCAACACGCCGCGCTCACCCAGCAGCCCCGCAGCAGAAAGGGCCCCCGGCGAGCTGCATCAGCCTTTGGCCATGTGTGAGAGGAGGGGACGGCTGAGATGACACCCCGAGCGACCCTCACCTTTGCCTGGCTCTCGACCAGCCTCTCCAGGCTGCTGGCGTGTAGTGTCGTTGCCTGGGCAAGGGGAAAAGAGCGGAAGGTGAGAAGCGATCCGCCTGATGCTGGGCTGGAGCAGCATCCTGGGGCAGAGCAGAGACAGGAGGGACACTCACGGCACGGCGGCTGCTCAGCTCCTTCAGCAGGAGCTTGATGGAGGGCAGCTGGGTCACCCGGGCTCCCTCCACTCCTTCTGGTGGCCTGTGCAGGGGCAAGGGGCAGAGCAAGAGCCGTGTGAGACCCAAGCCGCCTTTTCCCTCTCCTGCCAGCCCGGGGAGCACTTGCAAGCTGCCCCGAAGCAGCCGGGCACCGCCCGGCAGTCGAGCGGAGAGCAGCGGCAGTGGTGAGGACGGGGCTGGGCAGGTGTTGGCTGGACAGAGCTGGGCGAAGCTGCTCCACCAGCTCTGCCCGCTCAAGAGCTGCTGTGGGGGCACCTCTCCCCAGCTGGGGAGCGGTGTTTCCGCCTCGTACGGCTCCTCCTGGAGCATCCCCCCGTGATGTGAGCACGGGCCCCCCAGGCTGCACTGCCAGGCAGGGCTTACCCCAGGAGCGCGCTGACCCAGAGCTCCTTCAGCGCCCGGGAGCTGCAGAAAGAGAGGAGAAACAGCCTGAGTGCCCGCTGCTCCCCAGCCTGCGGGCAGAGGCGGGCGCCGGCACAGCCCTGCCCCGTGGGGCCAGGCACAGCGGCAGGAGGAAGCCCTGTCGGGGGCAGGACAGAGGCGCTGCCCAGCCCTGCCGTGGGACGTGGCACCGAGACTCACCGGAAGGTGACGATGCAGGAGCTGCAGGGCCAGACGAGGACAAGGGAGTTGGTGGTCTTGCCTTCCTCCTCCTCAGCGGCATCCCCGGCTGCCCCCTTGCCGCTGCTCAGCACCTGCAGCTGGCCCAGGGCCAGGCAGAGCTGCGGGCGCGGGGCGCTGCCACGTCTGCAGAGAGGAGCAGCAGGGAGTGATGTGGAGGTGGCCGAGGCCGGTGGCTCCCCTCCAGCGCCCGCCTGCCACGGGCACGGCCATGGGTGCATCCAGCAGCAGGGTGCCGGGACCCGGGGCTGCTCCTTGGCTGTCCCTGCCCTGGCGTCCAGGGCCAGGGCTTGGGAGGAAAGGCAGCTGGGCTCTGTGAGTCTTACTGGGGCTTGGCGATGACCAAGGCGTCGCTGAAGAGGAGGAGGTCCCTCTTCCTCGTTGCACGGCCCTGGGTCACCCGCACGCGCTGATGGAGCAGGGGCTCGGGTGATGGCGGGACGGGCGCGCACTGCTGCTCGGGGTCAGGGTCGTCCCTGCAGAGCAGACGGCACCGGGCATGAGAAAGGCGGCTGCTGCGGGGCCCGGCGGTGCCGGCGTGTCCCCGAGCCGCGGGGGGAGCCTACCTGGAGCCGTGGCAGCAGTTCACCTGGCCCATGGCGCCGAGGGCAGGAGAAGCCTGGCGTGGGACACGCTGGTGGGGCTCAGGACAGTGCCCAGCTGGCTCGAGCAAGGCTGCCAAGGGGGTCCTGGTGCCGGGCAGTGCTGCTGGGCAAGAGCTTGGCTCTCCCCAGCGCCGCAGCCTGCTGGCACAGCGCCGTCCCTGCAGGCACTGGGGCCGTTGCCGGGCCAGCGCCGGGTCAACACAACATGCCGTTCTGAGCCCAAGGGTCGCCCTGGGGGGCGGGGGTGGGGGAGGGGCCCTGGGGGGCTCTCCCCACTCTGCCCATGTCTCTCTTGTCCTGGGGAGCCCAGACCTGGGCACAGCACTGCAGGCATGGCCTCCCCAGCGCTGAGCAGAGGGGAAGGGTCACCTCCCTCCAGCTGCTGCCAAGGCTTTGCCCAGTGCAGCCCCGGGTACCACTTGCCGCCGCCTTTGGGCAAGGGCACCTTGCTGGCTCCTGGTCAACCCGGTGTCTGCCAGGACCCCCGGGGCCTTTTCTGCCACGCTGCTCGCCAGCAGCTTTGCCAAGCTGCTTTCGGTCATGAGTGGGTGGGGATGTGTCCCGGGATGCTTCGTGCCCGTCCCGGTGCCAGCCGCAGTCGGTCCCACCCTCTTTCTGCAGGTCTCCCCGGTGCCACTGCCGTGGGGTCAGAAGGGCACGTTTCCTCCAGCCAAAGCAGTGGTCCAAGTGGAAAGGCTCTCTCTTGTTATGGGGCAGGGAGAAAGAGGATGCACCGTGGTGACAGAGTGCAGAGACGGAGTTTCCTTAACTCCAACTCTTTAATGCCAACTTTGTTCTTCTTCACCTAATGTCCAGGTAGAAGGTGGTGTTGGCACTCCCATGGAAAATGGGAGAGGAGTTTGGCTTTGCCAGCTGCCCTAGAAACAGCAGCTGCATAGCTGCCTTCTTGAGTGAGCAGCTGTCTGCAGAAGCCCGGCGTCTCAAGGACGGGGAGGGGGGAAACTGCAAGAAGCAGAGCAGACGAGAATAGTGCAGCCCAGGGGGTTGCAGACGCGTCCTGCCCACCTCTCACTCTTCCTGGGATGCTTTAGGTGGTTGACAGAGAGAAGAAAAGCATCCTTCTGCCTGCTCGAGCCAGACCTGTTGTCTCTTTGGCTCCAAATGTAGGAAGCAGAGTAAGAAGTTAAAACTGAGCCCCAAGCTGTTGTGTGAGCCTGCCTTGACTTTTGTGGAAAGGAAAGATGGAAAGAGAGGAAAGAGAGGAGAGAGAGGAAGGAAGGGAGGGAGGGAGGGAGGGAGGAGGAAAGAAAGGAAGGGAGGGAGGGAGGGAGGGAAGGGAGGAACGCAGGAAGGGAGGAAGGGAGGAAGGGAAGAAAGAAAGAGAGAAAGAAAGAGAAGGGAAGAAAGAAAGAAAGGAAGGAAAAAAGAACAAAAGAAAGAAAGAGAAAGAAAAGAAGGGAAGAGTGAGCAGAAAACTCTGTCAGCCCTCTAGGAGTTTCCAGGATTGCACCACCTCCTCCTCATGCAATGTATACTTGCAAAGATACATGTCTGAAGAGGGGACGTATTGGACGGCTGAAAAGTGAGATAGGGGAACACGCACATATATCTGGACTAAGGTTGGCTAGCTTCCAGTCAGCAGGGACCTCCCCAGACTCCCAAGACCTTTGGTAGATGATTGAGAGGGGTCCTGCCGTGACATCTGCTAACTCCTTCAGGACTCTGGCATGAATCCCATCAGGCCCCATGGACTTAGGAACATCCAGCTGATACAACTGCTCCCTTACAATTTCAGTGCCCACAAATGGAACATCACTGCTCCTGCAGCCATGGTCTTCCAACTCACAGGACGAGGCACCCCAAGGTCTGTCATTAATACTGAAGATCGAGGCAAAGCAAAAGCATTAAATGCCTCTCTCTTTTCTTCATCCCCATTTATCAGGTGACAATCTTCATCAAGCATGGGTCCGATACTTTCCTTAGACCTCCTCTTGCTATTAGTATACTTCAAAAAGCGTTTTTTTTGTTGTCTGACAGAACACTGGCCAGTTTCAACTCCAGTCGAGCTTTGGCCTTTCGAGATTTCTCCCTCCATATGTGAACCACAGCTCTGTCGTCTTCCTGCGAAGCCTGGCCGTGCTTCTAGAGCTCATACAATTTCTTTTTCCGCCTGAGTTCCAAGAGGAGTTCCCTGTTCAGGCAAGCTGGTCTTCTGCCCCGCTTGCTTGGCTTTCAACACAATGGCATTGCCTGCTCCTGTGCTTTTAGAAGGTGGTTCTTTAAAACTGACCAGCTCTCATGCAGCCCTAAGTCCTCAAAAGTAGCTTGCCAGGGGACACTGAGAAGTAGCTCCCTGTGTAGCTTAAAGTTTGCTCTCTTGATATCTAGGGTAGCAATTATGCTGACCTTTTTTCTCATCACACCCAAAATTTTGAACTCACCCTCTTTGTGATCACTGTGGCCGAGACAGCCTCCTACCATCACGTCTCCCACGAGTCCTTCTTTATTCACAAATAGCAAGTCTAGGAGGGCACCTTTCCTAGGTGGCTCACTGAGTGCTTGTGCAAAGAAATGATCTTCAACAAACTTCAGGAATTTCCCAGCCGTACTTGTCCCAGCCGTGACAGTATGGTATTCCCAGCTGATGTGCGGGAAATTGAAATCTCCCATAAGGACAAGGGCTGCCGATCCAGAGATTTCTCCTAATTGCCTATAGAATACCTCATCAGTGCTATCCTCCTGGCTGGGTGACTGATGGTAGACACCCGCAATGACATCTTCTTTGTTTTCCATCCCCCTAATCCTCACCCACAGGCTCTCGACCACATCATCCCGAACGGTAAGGGCTGTAAAGTCAAACCTCTCCTGTGCATACAGTGCAACTGCCCCCCCTCACCTGCCCTGCCTCGCCCTCCTGAACAGCCTGTTCAGCCCTCCCGAACAGTGATGCTCTCTTACCGTTCTGCACCAGGGACAGTAAGGCTTGTGTACGCAAGTTCCAGATTCACAGGAGAAAATGGTCACCTGAAGCATGACGTAAATATGGTTTTGGCATGTAAGTGTAAGCGTAAGCGATTGCTTGAAACATTATGTTCTTCTTCAGTCTGGTGACACAGGAAATTGACAGCACCCAAGTTTTTGATAAGAATCTCTCCAAGAACTTAAATTTCTCCCTGGATGTTCCAAGAGCACTTCAGTCACAGTTGCGCATGGACAGCCATAGCCCACTCCATGAGGCTCTGCAAATAAAACATTGCTCTTTCCCGTTGCAGACGGCAGCTGCGTCCTGGAGATCTAGTCTGGGAACACTACTAGTCAGCCTTGACATACGATAGAGTAGTAAAAGCTTCTCTTCAAGAGCTACTATACCAGCTACTAGGAAGAAAATTAACTCTGTCCTAGCTGAAACCAGGACAGATAGCTATCTTGCAGATATTTATGGTAAAAAATTACTAAGATCCCATTATAGTTGGCAGAGTAAAAAGTTGTTCGTGCTGTCGTCCTAAAGTGGACACCTTTAGGACACCTTTAGACTTAACTGACTGTATTTGACTAGGGCCTCAGTTTGATTTCCTACACACAGGCAACTTCATGCCATTTGAGATGCTGTAATGAAACTAGCACCTAGAGCCTAGCAGATATGACACAGGAGCTTTGGCAGTCTTGCCCTTCTGAGGGGACAGCTGGAAGCCAGAGGAGACACCTATAGAATCTCAGATCACACCCGCATGATGCCAAGGGGTAGGCTACTGCGCCAAGCCCTTGATATCCGCTCACTCTAACGGCTGTGTGGACACCTAGTCCAAACATAGACACAGAAGTCAGAGTGGGCCGAATCCCACCCTAGCTTTAGTTCCCTCTTCTACCAAGGAGGTTTGTATCCCCTGTATCCCCATAGGGGAGACCTAGCGGGAGCATCTCCACACATGTTTTGTAGCTTGTGCAGTTAAGAGCAAATATTGGGGCTAAAGGACTCCTTTTTTTTTTCCTCTTTCTTGTTCTAACCATCTCCATTTGGCAAGCTTCAAGAAACACAATGTAAAGTGCTTATTTAAACCAGGTTTTGACATTTGAAAAAAGGACGCGTCTCATGTTTGTTAATTGCTAATAAACACTTGTTATTTAAGAAATTATATTAGTAGGTGACGTTTCTAAATGATATAAATCATCTGCTGAAGTGAAGAGACGTTTGAAAACTAGTTATCAAAGAGTAAATACACAGCTTCACTTGTTTCTCCTGCTTTCCCTTTAATACCAGAGTGAGTTTCACAGATAGTGTCGGGTAAATTAACATGCTGGAAGCAACAGGTTGTGCCCATAGCAAAATGCCTGACTGCAGCTAGTTCATTGTGCAGTACTAGTTACTGCCACTGGATTAATTTAAAAAGCGTCAAGCAAAGGACAGGTCTTTGTGAGCTATCAAGAGGTCCTCCAGGAAGACTAGCTGCTCTGTGAACAGAAGCCATTTCCCTTTGTCACCATCAGTCTCTGTTGTCATCTGCCTTGCTTTCCTATAAAGGGTCTCTTCTTCCAGCTTTGTCTGCCCCTCTTTCTTCACTCATTTTGGCCCTTCACTCTCCCCATTAGCTTTTGGATTGATAGTCCACCCTTCCTGTGGCAAACACAGAAGCTAGAAAGGCAGCAGCTCACCCTGGCACTGCCTCATTTTTCTGCCCTGTTCCTTAGGCCTTGACCGAAGAAAATGTTACATAAGCAATTAAGAATATTCTTAATTTAAGCATAAGTCCCACAGAAGTCAAATGCATGAGAGATTTGGCTACAGTTCCTGAACCGGATTAAATTTTGGGATCTCATCATGTTCTGTACTGTATTCTCTTCCTCTCTGTAGCTCCATTTATAGGCTGTGACTGGAGGAACAGCTCAATAATCTTCTTTCCTGAAGACTGTGAATGCAGAACTCATGTTTCCCTATATTTTTGAGTGGAACGGTAATTTTTCAGGTCTTGCTAAAAGCAAAATTGGTCCTTTGCAAGTTTCCCCCAATTCAGACTTCAGCTCTCTCCCTAAGGTAATAAAGGTAAAAGAAAATTAAAATTCTGTAGAAATCAAATGTACAGGATGAGAAATAATGAGGATAAGAAAATTGTATCCCTGATGGGAAATAAATTTAAAAAAATATGAAATACAGACCATTTGGCTAATTGACTTAGATTAAGTAATATTACTCACCACTTCATAGGAAATATACATTACAGAAGAACAGAAAATATTGCAAATGCTGAAGTAACATTTTCTTATTTCCCTAAGACAGTCTTCCAGCACTTTTATCAGAGGTTGTTGTATTAGATCATCAGGCTTATTACCGTTTTAAAGATATGCCAAAACCTTTTAAAGGGAATTTTAATAGGCCAAGTTGGCGTCATCATCTCCCTACACTGACTGAACTTGGCCTCATGTTCTAAAACAATAAGCTTCTACAACAGTGGGAAAGCCAATCCAAGCTACTGTGTATCCCTTCTCAGTGAAAATTTGAGCATTTCTTCTTAAGGAGTTCAGGTAGAACATCACAACCAAATACTGACATCTTGCAAGCCTGGACTGTGGAATGCAAACTTTTTAAAATTCCACCACACCAATTGATCCATTAAGAAATTTATTGCATGCATGAGTAGGTGACCTTGGCTGGCTGCCAGACGCCCACCCAGCTGCTCCTTAGCAGGACAGGGGGACAGGGAGATGCCCCTCATCAGCAGGACAGGGGAAGAAAATAGGATGAGAAAGCTTGTGGTCAAGGTAAAGACCAGTATATCACTTACCAATTACTGTCGTGGGCAAAACAGACTCAACTTGGGGAAAACTCATTTAATTTATTGCCAATTAAATTAGATTTGGGTTGTGAGAAACAAAGACAAATTAATACAACACCTTTCCTCCCTGATTTCCCAGGCTCAGCTTCATTTCTTCACTCCAGACTCCTCTGCCTCCCTCTGAGCAGCACAGGGGGATGGGGAACGGGGCTGTGGTCAGTCCATAACAGCTCCTCTTTGCCACTCCTTCCTCCGCACACTTATCTCCTGCTCCAGCATGGGTCCTCTCCATGGGCTGCAGTCCTTCAGGGCATATCCGCTTGCTCCAGCGTGAGGTCCTCCGTGGGCTGCAGTGTGCACATCTGCTCCAGCATGGCCCTCTCCATGGGCTGCAGGGGAATCTTGGCTCCAGCACCTGGAGCACCTCCTGCCTTCCTTCTTCCCCCACCTTAGTGTCCATGGGGCTGTTCCTCACACTTTTTTCCCCTCAATCTCACTTCCCGTGTGGAGTTTTTTGCCTTTTCTTAAACACGTTTTCCCAGAGGTGCCCCCATTTTGGCTGCTGGGCTCGGCTGTGCCATGTGGTGGGTCTGTTGGAGCAGGCTGGAACCGGCTGTGTCTGGCATGGGGCAGCCCTGGCCTCTCCTCACAGAGGCCGCCCTGCAGCCCCCCACTGCCAGCACCTGGGCACCTGCAACCTGTGCAACAATAAACCTTTATTGTTTCAAAAAAACTATAATCACATTAAAACCTTTCATCACAGTGGAGAGAGGACGTACGCTACTTACTGCCCATAAAGAGTACCTTTCTTTTTGTTCAGTAGAAGCTAATCTCATACTGTTCCACCTCTTATTGCTACCATTATTTGTTTTCAACTGTGTTATTTGTTTACTCAGATAAGCAAATAAAAATTTCAGTCCTAACTTCTGTATAAAGTGTTAACGATGCTCCTATGCAAAAAGAGACACCCCCAAAACCCCAGCCAACAAACTAACCAAACATGCCCACTCAATGCTATTATACGAGCTGTGCAGTTCTTTCTTCTCAGAGTGAACCTGAGTAGCCTGTTTAGTCAAATCAGTAGCTAATGCCTTTTAGAAATCATACTAAGTTTTTTTTTACTTTAATAACATTCAACAGCAGTAAGCTCCTTTGGTTGGTTAAGCATCATCTTAAAATGCATTCTACTTCACTAATATTTTTATGGCATCTCTTGAGGACATTAGGAAAGCACAGAACTGGATACCAGCTACTTTTTGATTGTTATTTGTATGACTTTATAAAGTTCCCTTTCTTATCTAAGTACCTAAAATTCTGTCTGGTCAGCACAAATCAGCTCCCACAGGTCTCTTGAAATGTGAGTTTAAACTGGCCTCTTCAAGAAGAAATGAGAGAGAAAAACCCAGAAGAAATCAGGGCAGAGGGGAGGTTTTTTTAAACAGCTATTTATAAATTTCTATTTCATGGCAATATGTTGAAGCTGCCAAGAAAAAGAAAGTTGACATTGCAGAAGGTGCATAATCATGTGAGGAGTACTTGTGCTTTGTAACAGGAGACTAAAATATATTTGAATACTCTTTGCTTCTAAAAATATCTGGATCTTTTACCAAATCTTCTGGGAGAAGAAAAAACAATTCCAATTAGGGATTTATTTATAACAGTCAGATTTCAATAAGAAGACCTCAAATTACAATGTAAACTTCACTTGTGACAGTATTTTTAGGTACTGAAAATATGTACATCAGATGAGACCAGAGGGGCTTTAAGTACTTTAGTCATGAAGTTAATTTTGCAGTTATTGAATTACTGTGAAACATTATGGGATATGGCACACTGCATTATAATGTATCTGAGGTGTAATATATTGGAAGAGTCTGAAGAAATGTCTACTCAGACATTTCATTTCATTTTCAGACTTTACCACTACCAAAACACTTGGAGTTTGAGAGCTGGAAAAGTTATAGCAGAAAAGCCGGCTTCTCAGAAATGTAACAACCAGATTGCCCTGTTCATTCCCTTAAATAATGACTACATTTTCAAAAGCTCCCACATAGGTAAATTTTGAAGTGGAAAACACTCAGCTCTGAGATGCTCCTGTGCAGCTTAACATATGCTACTGAATCTCAAGGAATTTTTAAGATCTGGACACTTTCCTGAAAGGGTAGTCTTTCTGCAAGTCCTCGTGAGAATCTGGACTAGAAATTAAATGTGTTCTCTGTGACTACTATGCCTATAAACTCAGAGTTCTGAGAGAAGTAATAGAAATTAAGCCACTGTAGTGAGAAAATATTCTTGCATGTCTAATATGTGGTACATCAATTTTTCTTTTGACCTCCTTTTTTTTAGAACATTATCTTCAGGGTGTCCCACCTAAACCACATAGAACAGTATAAAGACCAAGCAGTATCTGGAATGATTCCACTTGCTTATGAAAGACTTATTTTATTCAGTCCAAACAGGTATCAAATACTGTATGTACTGATATATAATAATATCTTAGCCTTTTATCCAAACTCTCATCTTGCTCTGAGTGTAAATGCAGAATCAGCCCATTTATGAAAGTGGTGTTCTCAGCCCTCTATACCTTTCATCCTTCCATCTGGATGGGAGGGAGGGAATCAATGATAGACTACTTAATTCTCCTTCCTTACTACCACATCTTTATTTCTAAGAGGACCATGTCTGGTTTCCCATAGAGCTTCTTTGGGGAAAGTCTCTAATTAATATTCTACATAAATGGTCTGGAGTGAGACTTCCAAGCAAGACTGATTGATTATTTTCTACCTGGAAATGAATAAATTGTGAAAATCTGATTTTCCATTGAAATGACTTCTCTGGTTTTCACAGAGCAGAAGAAAAATGCACAAGATTTTTATAATGAAATAAGACTTTTCCCAAAATCCACAAGATTTTTGTGCCTTGTGGCCCTCTTCTATTCCGTGAGCTAGATTCCCTGACCAAAGTGTGTCACCTTTGCCAGTATCTCTGATGGGATTCCTTGGTAAGAATGCAATTTAGTTTTTTGTTCTTGCAAGATCCTTATTAGTGGACAAAGGCTTTGGGAATAAATGAAAATAAAACTAGTGCTAAGAGAAAGGAACCTTTTTTTCCTTCCCAATAAGACTGGCGAAAAGTGTCGCTTCTGTCAAAAGAAAAACGGTCTCCATTTCAGTCAAATACCTCTTCTTCCCACTTCCTAGCCTTGATTTCCCTTGGTTTTGCTATGCAATACACTCATCCCTCTGTCGTGGTTTAACCCTAGCCAGCAACTAAGCACCACACAGCCGCTCACTCACTCCCCCCCGGTGGGATGGGGGAGAGAATCGGAAGAGTAAAAGTGAGAATACTTGTGGGTTGAGATAAAGACAGTTTAATAGGTTGGCAATTGCATTGGTAATTTTTGAGGGCCTCCTTGGAGGCTGCATAGGCAAAGCAAAAGCTACGCACGCAAGCAAAACAAAACAAGGAATTCATTTACTACTTCCCATCGGCAGGCAGGTGTTCAGCCATCTCCAGGAAAGCAGGGCTCCATCATGCCTAACAGTGACTTGGGAAGACAAACGCCATCACTCTGAATGTCCCCCCCTTCCTTCTTCTTCCCCCAGCTTTATATGCTGAGCATGACATCATATGGTATGGAATATCCCTTTGGTCAGTTGGGGTCAGCTGTCCCGGCTGTGTCCCCTCCCAGCTTCTTGTGCACCCCTAGCCTACTCGCTGGTGGGTTGGAGTGAGAAGCAGAAGAGGCCTTGACACTGAGTAAGCACTGCTCAGCAGTAACTAAAACATCCCTCAATAATCAACACTGTTTTCAGCACAAATCCAAAACATAGCCCCATACTAGCTCCTATGAAGAAAATTAACTCTACCCCAGCCAAAACCAGAACACCCTCCCAATTCCTTTGGTGAGGTGATGAGAGGTGCAGGAAATTGGGGTTGTGTAAGTAAGGTTTTCCATCTGCTGCTTCTTGCTTCTTAATTGGTTTCCTTTGCTCTGGGCTTCCTCCATGGGCTGCAGTCCCCAAGAGGTGTCATAGATAGCCCACAGCTTCAGACCCTGAGGGATGCCCCTGCCCTGGCGTAACTCACCTTCTTCCAAGAGTGCATCTCCAGCTGTGCCATCACATGTCCCCTTCCACACATTCCTTTCTCCTTCCATTTCCAAAATACATTTCTTCACGTATCTCCTCATATGTCTCCTGCCCCTGCAGCTGCCACTCTTTCTTAAACGCATGAGCCAGAGCGCCAGGGGCTCCCCTGCCTGGCTGCAGCTTTGAGTCATCATGAGGTGCTCACTTTGGTCAGTGTTGGAGCTGGCTGGACCTGTCTGTAACCATCACAGGACAACTCATAGCCTCCTCCAAACAGGGCACCCTGCAGCTTCTGCATCCCCAGACCTGCCAGCTAGGCCCAGTACTGCCTCCCAGATGTTCCCAGGTGAAGGTCTACCAGTCCTACTGTAAGGACTGGAGAAGAAACCTCCCACACTGACAAGAAAGTAGCAGACATTACTCTGATTTTAAAAAGGGGGGGGAAATGTGGAATCTCCAGGGATTAAAAAAGAGTTTAATTGTCTATCTAGTGTCCGAGTCAGGGTAGATAGATGAGGGTCATGGGGGAGAGAAGACAAATGAATAATACTCCGTCAATTCATTATTACTACTACTGTTTTCTATTCTAATACTGGTTTGGAAACATAGGATGACCAAAGTGAATACACTTACGAATACACAAGTGAAGGCTTATGTTATTTCTGCATTTACTGAGGAGATATATATGAAAACCATGTTCTTTGGGATTTAGAAGCTTCTGACAAATACAAAAAGACACACTGTAAGGTAGCTAGTAGGACAGAACAACATCTGATCACAGCCTCGATGGAAGTCCAGACTGCTTTTTCAGAGCCTTCGGCTAGGAAGGCTCTAATCTAACTCTAATCAAAACTGATGTCTCAGCAGAAATAATACATTTAAAGATGAGAGTAGCCATGCTGAAAGGAAACGCTGTTTTAAAAACAATGAAAAAAAAACACAAGACAAATTTTTTTAAGTCCCTCGACACCAACATAGGATATTTCAGCACTCAGAAAGTAAAATGCATTAGGCATTCTCAAATATGCTATAAAAAAATGCTAATGATCTTTAAACTCACTCTAAATTCAGGGATCCTGGCAACTGCTCTGCCCCTTTTAAGATGATCTAGCAGTGTGCTGAAAGATTCCTTGCAGACATGGGCATCTAGGTGCCACACAGAGCAACTCAGGCAGCCTCAAGGGCCAAATCAGCTTGCAGCCCCAGGAACAGGATGACAAACATAATCACACTGAGTCCCCTTGGCTTCCCCTTGCCCTGTCCTACATCTTCTGCCATCCTGCACTGAGCACCACTCAGACAGCATCTTGGCTAAGATTAAAAAAGTCAGTTAAGACCAGCTGACATGGTAGCTGAGAGTGGTCATTGTCACATAGGAGTAATTTAGTTCTTTAAAAGGATGGAGTTACTGGTTTGCTGAGCCTTTGTAGTGTATTTCATAGTTGGCATTAGAGACCATAATGTGTTTGGATGCTTTTTGTGCTCCTAATGTGGGTCACATCACCTGGATGACATCATTAACTATTTCTGCCTTTCAGCAATTGCATACTAACTCTAGGACCAAGCACAGCAAAATTGACATCCAAACCTTACATCTTACTCACTATTTGGTCTTTCCAGATGACAGGTGATATTATAGTGCCAACATCCACTTTCATTAGCTTTTCCATCTCCACAGTAAACTGGAGACTTTTCAAAGTAGAAGACATTACATACACACACATTATTAAAAAATCAGAGACACTCCGCAAAAAAATAATTTCAGCATTTAGCAGAACATGCATTGAGGTAATGTGAAATTTTACTATGTTCAAGCACTGGCTCCAAAAGCAGCATGGTAGCAGCTAGCAGCCTGTCTGCCTTTCACAGAAACAGAGTATGATCAGGTGATCTGCCCAGGATTCACATCCTGACTATTCTTTCTGTTTCTGTTTGGAGATGTCATGGTTTAACCCCAGTCAGCAACTAAGCACCATGCAGCCGTTTCCCTCTTCCTCTCCCAGTGGGGTGAGGAGGAGGAAAGGAAGAAAAAAAAAAGTAACACTCGTAGGTTGAGATAAGAACAGTTTAATAACTAAAGTAAACTATAATACTAACAATGGTAATAATGAAATATAATAATAATAGTAATGAAAAGGAATATAACAAAAAAAGGAAGGGGGGGGGGGGGGCAGAAAAAAACCAGTGATGCACAATGCAGTTGCTCACCACCCGCTGACTGATGCCCAGTTAGTTCCCGAGCCTCGATCCGCACCTCCCGGCCAACTCCCCCCTGTTTATATACTGGGCATGACGTTCCATGGTGTGGAATACCCCTTTGGCTAGTTCAGGTCAGCTGTCCTGGCTGTGCTCCCTCCCAGCTTCTTGCACACCTGCTTGCTGGCAGAGCATGGGAAACTGAAAAGTCCTTGGCTTAAGATAAGCGCTACTTAGCAATAACTAAAACATCAGCGTGTTATCAGCATCATTCTCACACTAAATCCAAAACAAACACAGCACTGTACCAGCTACTAAGAAGAGAGTTAACTCTGTCCCAGCCAAAACCAGGACAGGAGAGTACTAGTTTTGAGCAGTGCCTGCACATTCCCTGAAATAGATCTCCAGGACTGACTAAATTTTTTATATGTGTGAATGCACCTGAATTAAGACACATCCAGTTTGTAGCCAAGCCATTGCATAGGTATGACCATCATCCTACAACAGCAATTGCAATAAGGTTCAAAGCAAAAGTTTGCATGTCTTAAAAGAAAGGTGCAAAGTCTTCAGGGTTATAGTATTCTATTCCAGTTAAGGAATTTTTAAGACACACCTGAGGGCACAGAAAATAATGGCAGAGGGAGGCAAAGTTGTCCCAGGACAATGGCTTTGAAAAAGACCTTGTCCTCTGTATCCCGGTGCTGAGAACCAGACCCTTGAAGTGGATGATGAGCTCTTCTGTCTGTCCTTCAGGTCTTTTGGGGAAACATAATTCAATGAATGAATTACTGGACTGTATGGGTCACCACATCAAAACGCAGTACGAAGAAGGGGCAGAGGGGCAACGTTCATTACGAGCAGCTCACAGTGCATCTTGCAGAGACCAGACCACTGAAGTTAGCTCTTCAGTATAGGCTCCACTGCAGAAGGTGAAACACCTAACTCCCTTTCTCTCATAACCTCTTGCAGCTATTTTTTTTAACTCAGTCTCTGAGAGTAAATGCAATGACAGCTGCAGGAAAAATAGAATCAGTGAGGTGGAAAGGGAGCTTTTCTTGAAGTTGTCATAATTAAATTATAGCCATGTCATGGTTTAACCCCAGCCAGCAACTAAGCACCATGCAGCTGCTCATCCCTCCCCCCTCCCAGTGGGATGGGGAGGAGGATCGGGAAAAAAAAAAGTAAAACTTGTGGGTTGAGATAAGAGCAGTTTAATAACTAAAGTAAAATAAAATATAATACTAACTAATAATTCTAATAATATAATAATAATAATAGTAATGAAAAGGAAATATAATTTAAAAAAAGAGAGAAATAAAACCCAAGAAAAGACAAGTGATGCACAATGCAATTGCTCACCACCCACTGACCGATGCCCGAGCAGTGATCCACCCCTCCCGGCCAACTCCCTCCTGTTTATATACTGGGCATGACGTTCCATGGTATGGAATACCCCTTTGGCTAGTTCGGGTCAGCTGCCCCAGCTATGCTCCCTCCCAGCTTCTTGTACACCTGCTTGCTGGCAGAGCATGGGAAACTGAAAAATCCTTGACTTAGGATAAGTGCTACTTAGCAGCAACTGAAACATCAGCGTGTTATCAACATTATTCTCACACTAAATCCAAAACACACCATACTAGCTACTAAGAAGAAAATTAACTCTATCCCAGCCAAAACCAGGACAAGCCATTACCAGAGTAAGCAGAAAAAAAAAGTAAATCATTCTAGCATACAGATCCAAACACAAAATGTAAGTTTTCTTCCTAATTCATTAGTTTTCCCACATTCATATTGCTAATTATAATTACTCCAAAGGAATTATTAATTAGAAATTATTTTGCATTAGGCAATTGGAAGACATGAAGCTCCCTTCTGAAATTAAAATCTATAATGACATTACAAATACTGCTATGGTTTTACAGTAATGCAATGTGATTAACTATTACCAAAGATACAGAAGTATGACTAAGCAAACTAATTAACAATGCTGTTTAGCATGTCTCTTTATTCTGTTAATACTCTATAATTTGTTCCTTCCACAGCAATTTTATTTATGGAAGGAATAATTTTTTCTTATACTGATAAGCATTTCTGTTATGACAACATGTTCTTATCTTTAAGTACCTTTACAGGTTTTTAGACTAGTTTGAGAAGTTCAGGCTGGGAGGGTTTAGAATTAATGAATGAGAACAGTCTGAATAGTGTCCAAAATAAAACAGAGTAAATACACCAAAAGTCATGTGGAATATGTAACAATAAAAATTCATATATGATTTAAAAATAACATTTATCTTTCCAAATTAAACGGTGGAAATTGTTTTGGGCACCACCACTGGGAAGGGGACTCAATATTTCTTCCTGAGGTCTTTTCTTCCTCCCATCACCATGCTCCTACATGTTTCTCCCTAGTAACAGAGAAGGGATCCTTTTCAGACAAGGGCACAGTTGTGTAAAAGGACTCAGTGAAGCCCTCCTACCCTGGTGCGATACGTGTCCTTGGCTGCCTTAATGTGACCCTGAAGAAAACCTGGATCTGAATGCTACAAACTTCAGGAAGAAAAGCTTTGGATCCTCATCTGAATTTTATCACTTGGGCCCATATCTATTTAAAACTATGTTATTATAAAGTGTTCTAGAATAGCTCAAGAGGATAATCCTTGCTTAACAGAAGCATCGCATGATGACTTAATCAGCCTTTTCCATTTGCAGTGTAGGCTGTCTGCATCAATCTACATTGTTAATGATCCCAAAGAGTTCAGAATGAAGTGTGTTATGAGGAGGAAGAAATAGCTAAGAAAAAAACTAAGTCTGTGATTTACCAGGAAGACAAACCACAAAGGCAAGTATGAATTGTACAGTAATCATGCTGACCCCAGACACTATAGGGAGACTGCTTGCCCAGTAGTTTAATGCACTTATCTTAGTATATACCATGCTGAAGACTTCAGGATACATATATATATTGTGTAGTTTTACAAGACCTTGCTCTGAGTCTCTGAGACAATTGGAGCAGAAGGACAGCCCTTCAGGAAGAGTCTGCTCAGCCACCCTACTTCCAATACCAGAAGCACCTTTTGCTGGTAGAATAGGGCTGTGCTACACTGCAGTTTGAACCCTTATTTTCCACAAATATGTGGGAGCAGGAGCTTGTAGCACAATTTTCTCCTTTGTCTGCAGCTACACCATAATACATACAGTCCTGGCCATTGGTAAGTGCTGCAAACAGCATGGGAAGCATGAGAAATCGCACTGTTCTGTCAGCAATAAGCCATATTATGAATTCCATTCGTCAAGGAGGATACAAGAAATTCACATGTACCACGATGGGGACGATGGCCAAGTACTTTCTTGATTTACAAACTCTGTAGCTGTGCTTATTTCAAAAGACTTATAAGAACTGTAAATCAGTGCATTTTGATGCTTTATCAGCAGTCAAAGAAGTTAAATTTGAAAGTAAAACAATACAAATGGAACCAGGCTTGTCTGGAGCAAGCAGTTTGAAGTAGCTGATGGGCAGATAGATGGACGGATGACACAATGTATCTCCAGCTGGACTCTTCAGAGCAATAAGTTAGACTACAAATAGCACAAAATCAAACACCCTCCTTAATTTTCTAGTTTTCTGTGCCTGAAAATACTGCTTTTCCTAAATTGCTATTTGCAGTAGCAGTTGTAGCTGATTGTTAGAGCTACAGTTCTTTACAGTTTTGAATACTTGTTACATTTTTAGAATTAGAAAAAGTAGCATTAAACCAGTACACAGACCAAAGATGGTTTACCTTTTCTACAATGAAATCGAAAATGTTTTCTCTATGTCTGTAGAGTCTGAGAGTTATTAAGAAGTTTTCTTTAAACAAATCATACCTTAAATATCTATTCATCTCTATATGACAAGACTGTCATATTCAAATACGTCTTTAATATTTATTCATAACTTAAAAAGATATGAAAGAAGTATGTATAACACTTTAATCGATTATCATGAAAACTCTCAGAGCAGGGTTTGGGCCAGCTCACCCAAATCCGCTATTAGCTCAAAGGGGTTGGTCACCACTGTACCATCTTGATCAAAACCAGTGGTGACCTGCATGCACTAATCTCATTCAGTTGCTTGTATAGGCAATGGTTGGCAATGAACATGTTTAGGCGAAAAGCAGGGTTCTGTGTATGATGTGGCTGAAGCACGAATGTAATAATCTCCTGTGTAGTAAGCAGCATTGTATCATACTGTAGGTTAACAATTCACTTTTAACTTAGCAATCTCCCATGCAGTTAGGGTTTAGCATGCAGGTAGATAACTAGCTTAGCGATTCTAAAGGACATTTGGTATTTTCTGAACCAAAGGGGTACAGACCATGAACATGACATTTTTCAGTGACATGAAAGTAAAAATCTCCTTTCACCAAAGTCCCAAAGAAAAGTCACTGAAAAGACAGAGTGCAATAGAGAGGAAACTTTTTGAATTTGAACTCATCACCTCTGCCCTAAACATGGGTCAGCTGCATGAAAGAAATTTGGTGTTCACAAATGAAAACTGAAAACAGTTTCCCAGAGAGCTGGAACTTCAACCCAGAACTTCTAAAGCTGTGTCAGCTGCGTAGCTCTCACTGTATGAGACAGGAAAAATTTGGAGCCAAGTATTTGTTATTTCTACTATAAGGAAGATGTACAGAACTTTTGTGACTGTGTCACCTATTTGAGGTTTATAAGGTTTTCATATTATTTTTATCAGTGTTTACTTTAACTTGGCCTGAACTGAGTGTGATTCAATATAACTGATCAGCATCAGAAATGCCATTGCTATGGGTATGTCAATCATTAAAATTAGAGTTCTGGCACACGCTGACAAAGCCCAGATAACCACCAACTATTTCAACATTCCCCCAAAAACCAGAATCTGCTACTACTTATTGACACTCAGGTTTGGAGGCTGGTAATAATAGAAGCCTGTGCTGGTGATCACTATTTCTCCCTGCTCCTTCCTTCCCCCTCAGAATTATTGGGTATGGCAGAACCGCAGTGTGGGAATGCAGTCAAACACCAGGGAATCTTAGGGAGCTTGTGATACTGCAAGGCATCTTCTTGGTTATCAAGGGAACACAGTCCCAAGCAATCATAAGCATTATGTGGTATGATCTCTTCTTGACACGAACTAGTTTCATTTTAAAATCAATTAAATTTAACTCCCAATACTCCTATAGAAATTTAGTTTCAGAAGCTCTTTTCTCTGATGGTTTAAACTTCTGTTTAATTCCAATCTGAATTTATTCAAGGCTACTTTATATCTGTTTGCTCTTGTGCCAGCACTGTACTTCATCTTAAATAGTTCTTTAACCTCTCTGATGTATTTATAGAGAGCAATCACATCCCTTCTCAAATCAGTCTTGCTTTGCTAGACTAAACACATCTTTTTCAGTCTCCTCTCCTAAGATTGCTTTCCATTTCCACAGTCATCCTAGTAATCCCTTTACTGGTTTAATTTCTCTTGAAGTTCGGCAATCAGAACTGTAGATGGTATTCAAGATGAGGTCCAAGTAACGTCTTTCATACAGCAGGAATATTTCTGTGCGTTTTACTGGGAAGATCTCACCAGAACTGTATACCTTTTCCACAAGTGTATTTCAGCCACCCTATGACAACACTCAGACATTATATAATCAATCCTCTCCCGACTCTAGTTTCCTGGTGATGAGCTCCTACTGATTTCTCTTCCAATTCCCTCAGCAGCAGAGATTCCCTCAGCTATAGCCTTGCACTTGGAACGTATAGAAAAATATCCACTTCTGATACTCCAGATTCCCTCAGCTATAGCCTTGCACTTGGAAAGTATAGAAAAATATCCCATTTCTGATACTCCAGTCTAACTCTTCTCACACTATACCCTGCTCCTCTTTCATGTTAGTGTTGCCTCCTACCCTTGTAACATCAGCATACTTTTGTGTGCCAAGACAATGACAACAGTAAATAAGATGAACCTCACAGAACACTAATAATTTCCTGTCAGTACAGGCTATTTTGGTTTCTCCTTGAAGCACACTTTATCCACCTTCCAATTGTTCCATCAATCTCCATATCAACCACTTTGCTGAAGTCACGTAGATGCTCTGCATTTCTTCTGTCTATAAAAATCCATTCTTTTTTCCAAGTCAGCTCAATTTGCCACATCCACCTTTGGTGAACATATGCTTAGCATTATTCTGTTTGCTTAGATGTCTCTTGTTCCTTCCTATTTAGGCCAGACTCATAAACCAGATGCCCCGATCGCTTCACTTTCCTTGAATTCACTTGCTACTCTCTAGTGATACGGTACCCTATGCAGTTTGCTAGAGCTACTTAAAATCTTTCCTCTGTCTGGTACTTTCCTTTTAAGCACCATTTTCTTTTACAAGAAGCCCCAGAAGAACATAGGCAGTACCCAAATGGTTCAATATCCCCGAGCCTGCTCCAGAAGTAAAGAAGGATATTCATTCTGCAAAGACCCTAGCTTCCTGGCCTGCTGCCCACATCAGATATCCTTCAGTAACTCACAACAGAAGCCTTAAAAAAATCTGATATTCTTCAGCCTTTTCCTGGCCAGCATACCTAAGGCTTTTCTCAGACTACTCGCAAAGCATTTCTCTACTAAACTTTAGCTAAAGAGTCTCCTTGAGGTAAATAAGTCCTAACCGCTCTGGCAGTCACCCCACTTTGCCTGGTCTGCAACCTTTTATCCAGCTGTTGTGAGGTAGTCACTGAGCCGCAGCTGGGGAACTAGCTGCTCGCTGTTAACCCCATCGTGCTTGTTCATGGCAGAGTTTATCCAATTGTAATTGCATATACTTTAAACACACAGACAGCTGAGGTCCCACCTCAATTGTGGGTTTGGCTTTTGGCATATTTACTCCTGGTATATTATTGGTGTAAATGAAAAAAAGTAAAGCTAAAGAAATAATTCAGAGAAATAATTCAGGTTGGCACAATCAGACATAAATATTGAAAAACAGACAAAGCAAAATGATATATGAATAACATCCAGATCTGAAATACTCCGAGGAAGATTCCTTGGGAGAAGTAGTAGAAATGCCATTATCTGAATGACTTAGAAATGAAAAAAACTGGGAATACATAGCAGAGAATAATTCCACATGTTGTAGAAAAATGGTTATCTCAATTCCATAGCTCTGAAAATGACCATCTGATTTAAAGAGATGGAAGGGTTACAAAGTTTTTCATTATTACTAGTGCTTCCACTCAGAGTAAAAGAAAACACCAAAAAAGAGTCCTTTTATTTGAAGATTAAAATTCCAATGATTTCATGTCTCATAAGGATCCTTTTACTTTTTTCCCCTCAATTTCACTTATTTGTGGGGTATTGTCTAACATAAAAACTTATTTCTTCTCTCTGTGGAGCACCACAAGAGTGCCTCAAGGAATTTAGCCAGACAAAGTGAGACAGATGTGTTAAACAGATGGACAAGGAAGTGGCTTGGTTTCTCAAACAATGGATGTGAAGGACTGGGGAGTAAGTGGAACCAAGTCTTGGCTGGATTGCACTAGAGGAGAGGAACTTTTATCTTATTGTAAGGGAAAGCAAGAAAATCATGTATTCTACTTTGATAAACTGATGCCTTAATTGTCAACTTTTCTGACTACTCTAAGTGCATGTTCCTCACACTGGCACACAGCTCAAAGCTGTCTTCAGCAGCAAATAAGCACAAGGCACTGCAATCTTACTTCAGCCCTTAAATTTAATGGACTAAACACAAGTGCACACCCTTACCAACTGAATGAAGTAGCAACCATACTTTCTTCTAGTGGCACCAGAGGCTGCGCTGTTTCCCTTGTCTGTTGCATGACTGGAGCAAATGTGCACATACAGGTGAATGGCTATGCACACTGTCACATCTGCAATATGCCTGACAGTGCCTGCCTGGTAGCTTTAGGTTTACCATTCGTGAACTCCACGGTATTTGTATGGAACTGAAATAGCAGTGGGAAAGAAAGTGGCAAAACCCCGGCTTCAGCAGCGGAGGTTGGACCAGATGACCTCCAGATGACCTTCCAACCTCAACCATTCTGTGATTCTGTGAAAAGGTGGCTTTATGTCCAACTATGTGAGTGCATGTGAGTGCATACTACATATGCCTTCTTTCTCAGAACAATTGAGGAGTGGACGAGGAATAAGTTTTGGTCCAATGAAGTGTCTGGGAGTTGCAGTCTGCATTCAGTAGCCAAATGGTTTTGGTGAGCCACATATAGGTCTCATCCAAATCATAACATCACTGGATTAAATTACTGTTTTGAAAAGGTGTAATTAATCTCCTTTATTGTCTAGAAGACATAAAAAAATAGTTCTTGGCCATCTAATGTCAAATTCCCTAATAAGACTTGTTTATAAAAGGAAGGTTGCTCCAAGTTTTATTGAAAATCAAGTCTTTTAAAAGTATGCCTGGTCTGCCACTTAATAATCGATCTTTCTCCAAACCACCAGGCACTTTTGAAAATCCTGGATGTAGTAATGCATACTTAGAGGCAGCATGATTATTCCTTTTTCTAGGCTTCACAGAACAAGTTCTGTACCTCTTCAACTGTATGTGTCACTAGGGTGTTCCTGAAGTCTACTTCTTATTCTTTGTGTGCTGAGCACAAGGTATATATGCTGAAATATGTAAAACTGAGGCAGTCTGATTTTTTCCTGACAGCAAAATCTTTTCAGATAGGTCAGAAAAACAGGTAGGCAAGGAGTATATCCTGTTTATGTCAAGGTTTTCAAAAATAAGATGATGTATTTCATTACAAGAAATTAACAACACCTTGTCTTTATTATCTCTTAGAGGTTACATCGTGAACTTTGAAATATTGGCGTTATACTGGGTTGTTACTACAGCTTAATAAACCAAAACAGTCTCCATTTCTGAAAACAGATGTTTTCATTCTCAGATCATGCCTACACCTATAAATCAAAGGTTATTTATTGCAGTGTGGTAATACCCAGGAATCATTTAGCCACATGATCCTAATATATGTGTATCTTGAGCTTTTTAAGAAAATACCAACGGAACTGCTTTCTACTGTCTTAGTCAAAAGTCTTTACTTCCTCCATAGCATAGCAGAGCCATGCTTTAACCTAGAGCAACACGGACTATAGCTCTCAGCATCTAGGAAAACACACATTTCTGACCATTGTCTAAAGCAAGAATCATGGGGAAACGAAGGCTGTAGATAATTTTTCTCTGTCTTTGCTACTCCTCAGACCTATCAAGTCACTTAATCAGCACTAATAGTTTCCTTGCACCTGCACTTCAGACTACATTTAGGTACTGAAAAGATAGCAGATTTAAAGAAGGGCAGCTAAAACAAAAATATCACCTGTGAAGAGAAACTAAAGGAACTAAAGCCCACATGCTGCAGTCTCTGTACTGAGTTCCCAGTTACTTATTGGGGAGTTAGGCACAAGAACTACACAAACATTAGCAACCTTCCTTTTAATATCCAAGGTGTACAGGAGGATATATTTCTTTACATAGGTGCCTTCGGGGAGAGAAGCTTTGAACCAGATGAGGTCCCTTCTAGTAATTATGTAGGACAGATATTGACGACTAATTAACTCAGTAACAAAGGTGGGGGGAAGACGAGAAGTAAAGCAATGGTATTTTTCAATATTGGAACAGAATAGGCTGTGACATGAGGTTTAAATTTAATTTGTAAAAGGTGGGACTTATCGAAGAACTCTCACAAGACTTGGTGAGGCAGAGCTTCCTTAACCTGGCAAGAATTGCCCTTCTCAGTTTTGGAGCACGTAAACAGGAAATCCACGTGCCTTACAGCTGTAAGACTGTTGTTGTTATATTTTGCAGCTTCCTCTACATGAGCGTGTGAGATATCACATTATTGTAAGCATGATCAGCAGAGTCAGTGTCAACATCTTGGTGTGTTTCACCTTCTGTGTGAACAAAACAGGGAGCATGGCTTTTTATTAAATGATATGAGTATGTAATAGTTGTGAGAGCCTCAAGTGGATATTGGGTGGGGAACCAGGCTAATGGTAGTCATAGACATCTCAGGATATAGTTTGTGACTTACATTTGCTGCAGCAGCACCCTATTCTCTTTCTTTCTTTTAGTCTACTTTCCTTCCCTAGGATCATTTCCCTGCCACTCCCTCAAACCTCTTCTTTCTTGAAACCTCCTTGAAATCTTCAGCCTAGGTGCTACAGACTCCCCTACTTCCATTTCTGCCCCCTCTCCCTAGTCCATGCATTCCTAATCTTGTTCCAGGCTAAAGGGTGAGAAAAGCCAGA
>NW_026114181.1:0-30116 GCF_018139145.2 Gymnogyps californianus | reverse complement strand
CACTGGGATGGCACCAGGATGCGTTGGAATGGCACTGGGATGCATTGGGACACTAATGGCGCAGGGATGGCACTGGGAGGCACTGGAATGGCTCTGGGGTGGCACCGGGATGCATTGGGTGCACTGGGATGGACTGGGACACACTGTACTGGCACGGGGACGCGTTGGGCTGGCACTGGGATGGGCTGGGGTGGCACCAGGATGCATTGGGGGCTGGCACTGGGATGGCTGGGTGGCACCAGGATGCATGGGTGCACTGGCTGGCATGGGCTGGGGTGCACTGGGATTCATTGAGATGGCACTGGGATGCACTGACATGCACTGGGGTAGCGTTGGGATGCACTGGGATGGACTGATGTGGCACTGGGATGGACTGGGATGGCACTGGGATGCATTGAGATGCACTGGAATGATGCTGGGACACAGTGGGATGGTACCAAGATTAATTGAGATGCGCTGGATAGAACTGGGCTATACTGGGATGTACTGGGATGCACTGGAATGGCACTAGGACACAGTAGATTGGCACTGAGATGCAGTGGGATGGCAC
Organism: Gymnogyps californianus; assembly: GCF_018139145.2. Taxonomy (NCBI): domain Eukaryota; kingdom Metazoa; phylum Chordata; class Aves; order Accipitriformes; family Cathartidae; genus Gymnogyps; species Gymnogyps californianus. The sequence goes on along the minus strand of NW_026114181.1, from coordinate 29,566 downwards.
TGGGACGCACTGGGACGCACTGGGACAAACTGGAGTGTAATGATATGCTCCAGAGTAGTACTGGGACACTCTGGGATGGAACTGGGCTGTGTTGGAATGCACTGGAATGGCACTGGGATGCACGAGGATGCAATAGGATGGCACTGGGACATACTGGGATGGAACTGGGCTGTGTTGGAATGCACTGGAATGGCACTGGAATGCGCTGGGAAACACTGGGATGCACTCTGGTGGCACAGGGGTGGTGTTGGGACACACTGGGACACACTGGGATATAGTGGAGTGGCACCGAGCTGCATCGGAATGGCACTGGAACGCATTAGGGTGGCACAGGAATGGACTGGGATGGCACTGGGATGCACCGGGATGCACTGGGATACAGTGGGATGGCACCAAGATGAATTGAGATGCACTGGAATGGCAGTAGGATGCACTGGATGGAACTGGGATGTACTGGAATGCACTAGAATGGTACTGGGATGCACTGGGAAGTAGTAGAATGGTACTGCAATGCACTGGAATGGAACTGGGATGTATTGGGATGCACTGGAATGGCACTAGGACACAGTAGATTGGCACTGAGATGCAGTGGGATGTCACTGGGATGCACTGGAGCAAACTGGAGTGTAAGGATATGCTCTGGAGTAGCACTGGGACATACTGGGATGGAACTGGGCTGTATTGGAATGCACTGGAGTAGCACTGGAGCAGAGATGCACTGGGATGCACTGGATGCACTGGGGTGCATCAGGATGAAATGAGGCATTGGGATATAGTGGAGTGGGCTTGGAAGGAACTGGAACACACTGGGATTGCACTGCGGTGCACTGGGACACACTAGAATTCAATAGCATGACACTGGGATGCACTGGGATGGAACTGGGATGAACTGGAATGCACTGGAAGGGCACTGGGACGCAGTAGTTTGGCATGGGGTTGCATTGAAGTGCACTGGGATGGCCCTGAGATGTACTGGTGTAAACTGGGGTGTATGGGATGCCCTGGAATGGTACTGGAACACTCTGGGATGTAACTGAGATGTAGTGGAATGTACTGGAATGGCACTGGAGCACTGGATGTATTGGAGTGCACTGGAGCAGCACTGGGATGCACTGGCACGCACTGGGATGCAATAGGATCGCACTGGGAGGTGTTGTGATGCACTTGCATGGAACTGGGATCTATTGTAATACACTGGGATGGTGCTGGGATGCACTGGAATGGCGCTGAGACACAGTGGGATGGCACTGGGAGACACTGGTATGGAACTGGATGTATTGGGATGCACTGGGATATACTGGGACATGCAGGGGTAACATGGGATGCACTGGGAAGCACTGGGATATGCTGAGCGGGCACTGGGAGGGCACTGGGATGGCACTGGGTAGCACTGGGACATACTGGGAGGGCACGGGACCCCTGGGCCGTGGGGATGCTGATACTGGTGTGGCAGCGCTGCAGGGCCCTGGGTGCCCGGAGCTCCCTGTGTCCGTCCCCACCGTCCGTCCGTCCGTCATCTGTCCGTCCCCATGCCCCCCTGTGTCCGTCCCCTCCATCCATCCGTCCGTCCGTCTGTCCCCATGCTCCCTGTGCCTGTCCGCACTGTCCGTCCGTCCGTCTCGTCCCCATGCTCCCTGTGTCCGTCCCCTCCGTCCGTCCGTCCGTCCCCATGCTCCCTGTGTCTGTCCCCTCCATCCGTCCGTCCGTCCGTCCCCATGCTCCCTGTGTCTGTCCCCCACCGTCCGTTCCGTCTGTCCCCATGCTCCTGTGCCCGTCCCCACTGTCCGTCCGTCCGTCCGTCCCCATGCTCCCTGTGTCCGTCCCCACGGCCCATCCGTCCGTCCGTCTGTCCCCATGCTCCCTGTGTCCGTCCCCACTGTCCGTCCGTCCGTCTGTCCCCATGCTCCCTGTGCCCGTCCCCACCGTCTGTCTGTCCGTCCGTCCATCCGTCCCCATGCCCCATGTCCGTCCCCTCCGTCCGTCCGTCCGTCCATCTGTCCCCATGCTCCCTGTGTCCGTCCCCACCGTCGGTCCGTCCGTCCATCTGTCCCCATGCTCCCTGTGTCCGTCCCTCCATCCGTCCGTCCGTCCGTCCGTCCGTCCCCATGCTCCCTGTGTCTGTCCCCTCCATCTGTCCGTCTGTCCGTCCCCATGCTCCCTGTGTCCGTCCCCACTGTCCGTCCGTCCGTCTGTCCCCATGCTCCCTGTGCCCGTCCCCACCGTCGTCTGTCCGTCCGTCCATCCGTCCCCATGCCCCCTGTCCGTCCCCTCCGTCCGTCCGTCCGTCCATCTGTCCCCATGCTCCCTGTGTCTGTCCCCTCCATCCGTCCGTCCGTCTGTCCCCATGCTCCCTGTGTCCGTCCCCATGCTCCCTGTGTCCGTCCCCACAGCCCGTCCGTCCGTCTGTCCCCATGCCCCCCGCCCCGTGTCCCTCCTCCATCTCCCACATCCCCGTGTCCGTCCCCATGCCCGCCCCCCCCCCCCGCCACCATCTCCATCGTCCCCCACCCATCCCCACCCTCCCCTCCATCCCAGGGCACCCCGGCACGGGGACGGGGACAGGGATGGGGACGGGGCGGTGACAGTGATGGTGGCGGTGGCGGTGATGGTGGCGGTGACGGTGACGGTGACGGTGACGCTGGCCGTCCACCCCCCAGCCCGCAAGCAGGAGATCATCAAGATCACGGAGCAGCTCATCGAGGCCGTCAACAACGGGGACTTCGAGGCCTACGCGTGAGTGGGGGGTCCCGTGGGTGGGGCCGGGTGGGGCCAGGCAGGGCGGGGCTGGGTGAGGGCGGGTGGGGCAGGGCGGGGTGGGGCGGGGCCGCTGCTCACCCGCTGCCTTGCAGGAAGATCTGCGACCCGGGGCTCACCTCCTTCGAGCCCGAGGCCCTGGGCAACCTGGTGGAGGGCATGGACTTCCACCGCTTCTACTTTGAGAACTGTGAGTGCCCGCACCCTGCCTGCCCCCTGCCTGCCCCCTGCCTGCCCCCTGCCTGCCCCTGCCTGCCCCTGCCTGCCCTGCCGCGCCCTGCCCATCCTGCCTGTCCTCTCCCTGTCCCCTGCCTGCCCAACCCATCCCATCCATCCTATCTGTCTCCCTGCCCGTCTCCTTTGCTGTCCCCTGCCTGTCCATCCCTGCCTGTCCTGCCTGGCCCCCTTGCCTGTCTCCTGTCTGCCTGTCCATCCTGCCTGGCTGCCTGCTTAGCTGTCCATCCTCCTGTCCTGCCTGGCCCACTGCCTGCCCCTCTGTCCTGCCTGCCCGTCCTGCCTGTTCCACAGCCCTCCCTCCCCCTCCCCGCCTGCCTGCCCATCCTGTCGGTGCCCTGCCTGTTTGCCTTGCCTGTCCCGGTCTGCCCCCCACCTGCCTGCCAGGCAGCCTTGTCCATCCCCTGCCCTTTTTCTGCCTGTCCATCTGTCCGTCCAAACTTCCCAGCCCTTGCCTAGCCTCTGCCTGTCTCGCCCAGCCCCTGCCTGCCTGCCTGTCCCCTATCTGACCCTTGCTTGGTCCTTCTGTCCATCCATCCTGCCCATCCCCTGCCTATCCTTCCTGTTCCCCTGCCCATCCTCTGCCTGGCCACTGCCTGCTGCCCTGCTCGTCCTGCCTGTTCCCCATCTGTTTCTCTTCTGCCTGCCTGTCTGGCCTGTCTGTGTGTCCATCCCCCCGTCTCTGCCTGCTTGTCCGTCCTGCCTGCCTGACCCCTCCCTGTCCAGCCTGCCTGCCTGCCCATCCTGCCTGCCTGTCCTGTCCCACTGCCTGTCCATCCACCCATCCATCCTGCCTGTCTGTTGCCTGCCTGTCCTGCCTGCCCATCCACCCCTCCCTGCCTGTATCCTTCCCTGCCTGCCCATCCTGCCTGCCTGTCCATCCTGCCTATCTGTTGCCTGTCTGCCCGTCCACCCCGCCTATCTGTTGCCTGTCTGCCCGTCCACCCCTCCCTGCCTGTATCCCTGCCTGCCTGTCCATCCTGCCTGTCTGTTGCCTGCCTGCCTGTCCCGTCTACCTGCCTGTCTATCCTGTCTGCCTGCCTGCCTGTACATCCACCCCTCCCTGCTTGTATCCCTGTCTGCCTGCCCATCCTGCCTGCACATAATGCCTGCCTGTCCCTCCTGCTTTTATCCCTCCCTGCCTGCCTATCCATCCTGCCTGTGCAACCTGGCTGCCCGCTCATCCTGCCTGCCTATCCTGTCTGCCTGCCTGTCCCGTCTACCTGCCTGCCTGTCCATCCACCCCTCCCTGCCTGTATCCCTCCCTGCCTGCCCGTCCTGCCTGTCCATCCTACCTGCCTCCCTCTACCCCTCTCTGCCTGCCCGTCCCCGTGCCTGCTTGGCCGTCCATCCGCCTGCCCTGCCACCATCCCTGCCCATTCCCCTGCCTGCTTGGCCGTCCATCCGCCTGCCCTGCCACCACCCCTGCCCGTTCCCCTGCCCGTCCCCGTCCCCCCCGCCGCTGACGGCCGCCCCCCCTGCCCCGCAGTGCTCTCCAAGAACAACAAGCCGATCCACACGACCATCCTGAACCCCCACGTGCACGTCATCGGGGAGGACGCCGCCTGCATCGCCTACATCCGCCTCACCCAGTACATCGACGCCCAGGGCCGGCCCCGCACCAGCCAGTCGGAGGAGACCCGCGTCTGGCACCGCCGCGATGGCAAGTGGCAGAACGTCCACTTCCACGGCTCGGGGGCCCCCGTCGCCCCGCTCCAGTGAAGGTGAGCGCGGGATCGGGGTTTGGGAGTGGGGGGGGGGGGTGGTGGTACCGGGGTGCCCCGGTTCTGGCTCACCACGGTGGCGGGGCGGGGGGGGGGGGGTGTCCCTCATCCCTGCAGAGCTCGCGGTGGCTGTCCTGGTTCCAGCCTGACGGAGACGGCGATGGGAGCCGAGCCGGCAGCCGGAGCTGCGGCCCCGAAGCACGCGTCCGCATGCCTGTCCCCCCTCCGCCCCGGCCCCTGCTCCTCCCCCCCTCCAGTGCCTGTGTTTGCAGAAAACAAAAAGACAAAAAAAAAAAAAAAAAAAAAAGCCAAAACGACGACGACAACAAAAAAAAGGAAAAAAAAAAAAAAAGGGGAACCCCCCCCTCAACCCCAACCCACCCCAACACACACCCAAAAGCCAACCCAGCCGCTCGGCCACAGGCAGGGGGGGCTGGGGGGGCTACCTCTGCAGCCAGACCCCCCCTCTCTGCCCGTCTCTGCCTGGGGGGGGGGGGGGGGGATGTCTCCTGGCTGGCGGGGGGGGGCAGTGGTGGGGGGGGGGGGGTCCCCGACCCCGCCCTCCCCGGCTGTGCTTGTGGCGTTTCGCTGTTGCTGGTGGTGGATGTTGTTCTTTGGACTCCGCTTTCGCTCTTTCCCTCCCCGGTCCCTGTACATAGAGAGAGCTCTTTATTTTTGAATTCCCACGGGGGGTCCCCGGCAACGGGGGGGCTCCGGGCTGGGGGGCTGCTGGGTGGTAAGTGAGGTGGGGCGGGGGGGGGGACGACAGACACTCCCCCCCCCCCAAGTCCGGCAGTGCCCCTGGAGCGATGCCCACGGGGGACCCAGGCTGATCCTGGGCGCTGCTGGGGCGGGGGGGGGGGGGGGGGGGGGCATGGTGGGTGCCTTTGGGAGGGTCCCCAGCGGGCACCCCCGTGTCCCCATCCCAGTGACAAAGACCGGGCACCCAGCACCCCGTTTCTCCCTCCCCGGGGCAGGCGGGGTGGCTGGGTGCCGGTTCTGGGTGCTGGCAGGTTTTGGCAGGGGTGACGGGTTGAGGGGGGAATGTGGGTGCCACGTAATGGGGCTGGGAGGGGGGGTGGGCAGCCGGGGGGGGGTTGGGTGGGGGGGCCCCGGCCCGGGACGGGGGGAGCGGGGCGATCCAGCCAGCACTGACGCAGCATCGAAAGCACTTTAGACTAAGAGAACGGGTCTCTTAGGGGGCACAGGCTGCTCCGCCGGGTGCCGGGGGTCCCCCTGCTGCTCCCCCCCCCCCCCTCCTTCCCCGGCACAGGGACACCGGGCAGCGCTGCCGGCTCCAGGCCGAGGGCGTTTGCTCCCCTCCCGCACCCCTTTTCCCCCACCCCACCCCACCCAGCGCTTGGGGGGGACCCCATCTCCCCCCCACCCACCCAGGGAGGCATCGCCCCGCTCCGGGCGCTCTCCGGCTCGGCCACGCATTTTCCCCCGCCCGGGGCTTCCCCTTCTTCCATCCCCGCGTCCGGAGGTGCCGTGTGTTGCTGGGGGCTGTTTTTGGCTGGGGGGGGTGGGGGGTGTAGGGGGGGGGGGCGGGGGGCCGGGGGATCTCTTTTTCTTTTTTTTTTTTAATTATTCTTATGATTTCTTTTTTTTTTTTTCTGCATGCCCTTTGCGCGGGAGCAAACCTCGGGCGCTAACGCTGTATGTCGAGGAGCTGAGCTGAGCTGTTACTGTCCCATGAATGCTGGTGGATTGTTGCCAAATTTTTCTCTTCTCCCCTTTTCTCTCGTTCTTCTCCCCCCCGGCATATTTCCCCCCTCCTCCCTCCCCCCCCCCCCCTCAAACCCCTTCGTCTTTTCTTTCTGAGCCTTGTAAGTGTAAAAGATGACTCTGATTTCGTTTTTGTCTCGGGAAAACTGCAAATAAATTACGAGGAAAAACAACTGACCCCCCCCCCCAAAAAAACCAACCCCAAAAACCCCAACAAATAGCTGGAGGGAGAAGGCCGCGGTGACTCTATTCCCGCCGGTTTGCCCCGGGTGCCCACCGGGATGCTCCGTGTCCGGCCCCGGCCCCATTCCCACTCCGGGAAAACTGCAAAGAGAGTCGGAACCGGGCTACAACTGCCAAAGACGACTTTATCCCCGCCCGCCCGGCGGCACAGAAACGATAGGCAACACCGATCACGAGACAATCTCAAGCGAAAAGCTTTTTTCCCTTCCGAAAGAGGAGGAAGAGGAGGCAGCGAGGGCCGACGGGCACCCAGCGGGTGCTGAGCCCCCCCCCCCAAGCTGACGGGAGCAGGGGAAGGGGGCTCCGAGCCCCCCCCCCCCGCCTCGGCCCTGCTCCCCTCCCGCTGGCACGGGGACCCCAGCACTGGGGCTGGTTTCCAGCCGCCCCGGCGTTGCCCCGGCTCTCCGCTCCCGGCAGCTGGTAACCGGGGCGGGGGGCTCAAACCCATCCGCAGCCCACGCAAATGGGGGGCAGACCCCCCCCACCCCCCTCCCCAAACCAGCCAGGGGGGCCCCCCCCAGCTCTTTTCCCCCATCCCACCACCAAATCAAGGGGGACCCCCCCGTCACCGGGGACCCAGCGAGCCAGCGGCCACGGCGGCCACAGCTTCCAGTTCACCGGCACTGGGAAAAGCTGCCCAGGGAGGCAGCAGGCGATGACCAGCAGCGAGCGTCATCCCCCCCCCGAGGAAATGGCCGCCTCTTCCCTTTCCACCCCTCTCCCACCCCCCCCGGGCTCACTCTTAGCACACAAATACATAAAAGACCCCCCCCCCCCCAAGCATCGCGGCGGGAGCCCCGGCTCCTCTCCCCCGGGGCCGGCAGTGCCGGGATGGCGAGGCGCTGGCTAGTGTTACGGGCGTAAAGGCAAGGGAGGGCGCGTGGCCGGGCGTCCCCGTGGTCCGAGCCGCCCTCGGGAAAAGCGAGGGCAGCGGGTCTCCGGCGCTGCCCCCCCCTCGACGCCGCGGGGTGCCGGCCCGATGCCGGCCTCGGCGTCCCTCGAGATGGAAGAAGGAAAAAAAAAAAGGAAAAAAAGAAAAAGTCACGTTAAGCCCACAGCGCCGAGGACGCCCAGGCCTGGCACCGGCCACCGCGGCACAGCCCAGGCCTGGGAACCCCCCCCGGGCTTCCGCCTTCTGTCCTGGGTGAGATCCGAAGGGGAGCGAAGGCCTGGTGGTCCGGAGCAGGAGACCCCGGGGTCCTCATCACATGATTTCACAGCAGGAATTCTGCTTTCGGGCCTGGGAAGAGAAGGAAAACGGGCAGCGACGCTCGCTGCGGCTCCCCGAGGGCCAAGAGCCGCCCGCCCGGGGGGGGCCCCGCACCCCGCACAGCCCTCCTCCTGCCGGAGGAAGCCGGCACAGTCCCGGCCCTCACGGCTCGCCACGAAGGCGAAACGCCCTGTGCCCCCGTGCCGAAAGCTCGTGGCACGGATCTGACCCCTCCTCAGCCAAAGCCCGCGCCAGAACTGCCGCAGCCAGGATCGGCGTTGCCCTCCGTCAGCCGCGGGGCGAGGAACGGCCCGAGCGAGGGGCTGAGGAGCCCCCGCCGCCGGAGTTTGGGCGACCGAGCTCCCTCCAGGTCCAAAGCAGCCGTGCCAGCGGACTGGTGATCCTTGCCCGGCACCCACATCCTCCGCCCCGGGGGGTTTATTCCGCCCTTCCCCAGCCCCAGCCCGTCCTTGGCACCGTGGGGAGAGGGTGAGCCTCCCCCGGGAGGAAAAGCCGCACTCACGGTTTTGTAGAAGGCTTTGGACTGTGCCCCGAGCACCTCCGATTTGGAGACCAAGTCGTCCAGCTTCTCCCCTCGCTCCAGCAGCGACTCCATGGTGTTGTGCTGCCGGAAGAAACCGGCGTTGATCCGCGGCGCCGGCACCCCCGGGCCCTCCCCGCTCCCTCCCCAGCCCCCGAGGAGAAGATGGAGGTGTCGCCGCGTCCCCATCCGGGGACGAGCCTCTGCCTTCCCACGGCCACCCTGGCTCCGCCGCAGGGAAGGGAGCAATCCCGGCCCCGACGGAGACGGGAAGGTCGCAGCGACCAGGAGAAGAGCCCCCGGTGAAGGCGGCAGCACAGGCAGCTCGTTTAAAGGAGGTGACAAGCGAGGATGTGACACCGCGCAGGGAAGGGACCACCGTTCAGAGGAGGGAAGCGGAGAGCAGGGGGGGCGTTCCGTGCCCCCGGGTTTGTGCCGGGCCAGCCCGGAGGGAAGGGAAGGGGAGAGGGAGCTCCCACAGCACCAGGAACGTCACCGGGGAACGGAGAAGGCAGGACGGCCCCATCGGCTGGAGGGCACCCCAGCCCCCCGAAGGGGCGTCCCCGCAGCCCCCGGCGATGTCCCAGCCGGAGGAGCCCGGCCGCGGGCCCAGCGTCCTCCTCACCAGGATGATTTTGGTCTCGTCCAGCTCCGCTTGCACTCTGGTCATCGGGTCGGCATCGCGGGGGTTCTCGGAGAGAAACAACACGGCGTCGGCACCGCCGCAGGGACGTCGGTGTCCCCCCCCGGGTCACGGCCCCGCAGCACCGGTGTCCCGGCACACGCCGGGGCGTCACCCACGCTTCCACCTCCAGATCTGGGGGCCGTGGGGAGCGTTTCCCGGCCTCCCGGGGATCGCGTACCTGGTATTTACTGAGGTATCCGTCCAAGGCCGCGTAGCTGATGGTCGCTGGGGATCCCGAAGGCCAGTCGATTTTGCTGACCTGCCTGGAGAATTCATCCAGCACCTGCAACGCGAGGAAGCGGGCGGTTACTGCCCGGCCGTTCCGCCTGAAGGGATTTTCTCCTCGAAAAAGGAGGTTTTTTTTTTTCCTTCTCCTCGTTCCCTTTTGAACGGGCCCAGGGAAGAGAAGAAACCAACTGCCTCGGCGACCGACCGACGGAGCGGTGCCCGCACCAGGCAAGGGTGGCCGTCCCCGACCGTCCCCAAAGCCCCGCGCCCCTGCCAGGGCAGCCAGCCACGTAATCATCGGTTTTCGGCAACGCCGGGAGCGCGGCCGCACCCGGTTTTCCCCGCGTAACACCCAAGGCAGACAGGGAGGACGGGGTGTTTGCGAGGCCAGCGCCTGGGCTGGCAGCAGATTGGAGCTGGGACTAAGGCCTAGAAGGCAAAGCCGAGTCAGCGCACGGCTTGGAAGTTTCTGGGCTGGCCGGATCCTGCTCAGCTCGGCTCCAATGTCGCCCAGCTACCGAGCAGGAAGGTCATTTCCTCGTCACGGCGCGAGCAGGAGAGCTGGAGGAGCTCCCCGGCGCAGCCCCACCGCGGCCCGTCACCTCCGGAACTGTTCCCGGCCTGCGCGCTCACCTTGTCCAGCAAGGTGAAGCAAACCCGCTGCGGATATTCGTTATCTGCGATCACCACTCCGGCCAGCCCGTCGTTCCGGACATACACGTGGCAGAGGTACTCTGGGCAGAGAATTCACGTCAAAAGGCAGCGGGAAGGTCCGGAGCCACCCCCGGAGCCCTCCGCCTCCCGCCCGGCCCCGACAGCTCTTCCACGACCCACAAATCGCCCTGGAAGTTTCATTCAACGACAGCGTTTCACGGGATTTCGTTAGGAGAGCGGGAAGGGCTCAAGGAAGGATTAAAATCAATCCCAAATCGGGCTTCAGCAGGTTACCGCAGCCCGGCCACGCGGTGCGGGATACGACGCTAACTTTCCGGGGCGGCAGGTATTGCCAGAATTAAATAAAACCCAAAGGGGGAAGCGCTCAGCCTGATTTTAATAACTCACAACTTGGCACAAGCCCGGAGCGTCATTAAAGAGGCCGCGGCGGCCAAGTCCGGGCCGCACCCCGCGCGTCTCGGGGTTGGGGAGGCACGTGGAGCTGGGCGGGGAGGCCGGAGACGAGGCCAGAGATCGGGGTACGGAGCTCGGACTGGCCCGGCAGAGCTCAAGGGAGAGGGGAAGGAGGCTTGCGCCGGCACAGCCGCCATCGCAACTGCCGCGCAGGCCGGGGACGGGACAAACCGGGAAAGCCGAGGGGCGGCGGCACGCAGCCCGATAGCTCCGAGCGTCCGGCAAGGAGAGAAGGAAGCTCGAAGGAGGCGGCCGGCCGTCAGGCAGGGTCCTCTTCTCCCCGTAACCTCTCTTGCGGAGCGGGCTGGGCTCCCGCCCGGCTCAGCAACCTCACGCCTTTAGCGTTAATCGCCCGGGCGCTGGTTTGAGGTCTCAATTTTTTATTTTTTTTTATCATAAACGGACAAAGAACGAAGCAGGTACGGCCGCGGGCGCTGACCCCGGGGTTATCCTCTCACCTTGCTCCTTGACGGAGGCTCTGCTGCCCAGCTCCGAGCGCTCCACGATCAGCTGGCTCGTGAAGGTCATGAATTCCTGCACGCTACAAACACAAAGCGTTGGCGCTCGAGTCTGCGAGGGGACCCGCGTCCGGGGCGGGATGGGGGGGGGAGCTGCGCGTGGACCGGAGCGCTACCGGAGGTGCCGGTGCGGTGACCGTGGGGGAGATCATCTGTCCCAGAGGTCCCCGGCGTTTTGGGCAGACCAAAACCCTTCCCCACGACCCCACCGCCACGTTCGGGTAGCGAAGACGTGGCTGAGCCATGAGTTTTCCTCGGGGAAGAGACCGGACTCTGCACCTACGGCCAGCACCCAAACACCTCCGACTTCGCCGGGCCCAGGGGAGCGCCCACATCCCTCCGGCTGCGGCGAGGGACTCGAGTCCTTGGGCTGAACTCGGTTTTTTGGTGATTTAGCAGAAAGGAAAAGACCAGGCTGAAGCCCGAGGAGCGGCTGCGCCCCGCTCGCAGGCAGTGAGGGGCTGCAGGGCGTCCTGGCCCCTTCCCTCGGCTTTTATCCTGCGCTCGGAGCCCTTACCGGAACCCCGCGCAAGGCGCCGGCACCCCGGGGAAGCCGTTCGATCCGCAAAAGCACCTCAGCTCCCTGCCGCCGCGAGTCAGCATTAAGGAATATCCTTAAGCCAGACTCGCTCTACGTCTGGAAAACATTCCCGAGCCCAGACTCGAGTCCTGCCAAACAGGCTTCTTGCGTAAACCCCGCTCTTCACCTCACGGTAAAGAGAGGCCAAAAATGACGAGCGAGCGTAAAATAAATCTGTTCCCAACGTATGCCGGGATTAACGAACGTGAGGCGACAAATTCCTCGCTTCAGCTGGAAAATCCCAGGAAGGGGGAACCTGTCAGAGCTCCGGTGACAGGGTTTGCTCCAACACCCCCCCCCCACGCCGACAGCTCCCGCTCGGGAGCTTCACGCGACGCCGACGAAACGTCAACGAACACGGACACCGGCGCGGCAAAGACCGCGCTTTCCTCCCTGCCCTTCCACCGCTGGAAGCAACTCCAGAGCGGGGATTTGCCTCTCTCAGTTTACATATTCCTTAGCGGAATTTTGCATTTCTCCCAGCCCGGACACCACGGCGATCGGACGCCGGCGCCACCGAGACTCCGAACCGTCGGGTTTCCAGGCGCTGCAGAGAAAAGACCGGCCCGAAGGTTTCTGAACATCCAACTTCAGCAGAAACAGAGGACCGACACGTTCCTCCTGGGCTGGGGACCTGCTGGCGGCCGCAGCCCCCGCCGTCGCAATTCCAGTATTCCACCGTATTCCCGGAGGAATCGGCCACCGAAGTCGCCTCGCGTCGCCTTCCCGACCCTCCTAAATTACACGGCAGAGGTTTGACGGCGGACACGCCGCGCTGGCCCGGCCCGGCCGGCTCCGTCCTCCTGCCCAGCAGGTTTTCACGGCTCCCAGGGACCACAACCGCCTTTATCCCAGATTCAAATCCCAAACCCAACTCTCAGCCTGGAAAAAACGCTACGTAAATGCAGCATTTTTAACCCAAACAAGGCTTAACCACCGGAGAAAAGCTGCGGGAGTAACGAGCACAGGCACCCCCTCCCCAAACGGCACCTTCCCTCTTCCCAAAAAGCCAAGACTTTTTTTTTTATAAAGCAAAGAAACAGCCCGCTGCCGGGGAAGCGGCTTTTTCGGCCGTAGCCGACAGCAAAACCGCAGAGGGAATTTTTTCCTCAGGATTCGGAAAACCGAGAGCTGCGACTACGAAGTGATCTGGGTTTTTTAAGAGATCGCTTCAGCCGCCGCAAGCCGTCTCGGAGCGCATGCGTCGGCAGCGCCGGCGCGGCTCCTCGATCCCTCTCGAAGCGCGTGCGTCGGCAGCGCCGGCGCCGCTCCTCGATCCCTCTCGAAGCGCGTGCGTCGGCAGCACCGGCGCCGCTCCTCGATCCCTCTCGAAGCGCGTGCGTCGGCAGCGCCGGCGCCGCTCCTCGATCCCTCTCGCGCGTTTGGCTAAGCAAGTAATTTTTTTTACGACAACCTTACTTCAGGATTTTCCCTTTGTCACTGGAATCGCCGAGCTCGAGGCTCCATCAAATCTTGGCAGGGATGGGGCACGGAAAATTCGAGGCCCGTAGGTATTTCCTAAAAGCTTTATCATCTGGGGCCGGGAAGCGAGCTGTTTTTGCGACAGGCTCCTGCTTTATTTTACAGCTTTTAGAGGCTTTTGGGAGCTCCCCTCAGCCGCAAACTCAAGGGCAGCCGCCGAGAGAGAGATCCGCGATCTCTCTCGTGTGCACGGAGCCGGCAGCGGGACAGTTGGGAGCCCGGATCGGCGTTCAAGGCTAAACCGGCTCACCCGAAGCCATCCGAATAACCCGAGCAGAGGTTTGTGGGCGGGAAAAGTTTAAAATTAGACCAAACTCCTAAATAAAAAGCTAGCAGAGGTGTCAGGCGAGCTTTGCTCGCCCGACACAAAGACAAGCGTCCTCCCACTCGCCTCTCGCACCCCAGGAGCCACCGTGACGCCCGGGTTTAGGCACTCGCCGGAGGGAGAAGAGCTGACCGGAGCGCTCGGGGTGTTTCCCAGCACCCAGGTTTTACGGCTTGGCGACGGCGGATGATTCACCGAGTCAAACCTGACGGCCTGCTGCCGGCCCTGGGCGGCTCTTAGGGGAAAACGAGGTTTCGCTCCGTTCCCCAGGCTGAAAGATCGCTCGGAAAGGGGGATTCCGCAGCAGCGGACAGGGGCCACAGCTCCCCACGGGAGCATCTCCGCCGCGGTCATCCCTCCGGAGACGCCTGTTACCGCTGTCACTGCGTCCCCGGGGACGCGGGAGCAGAACGGGAAGAAACCTTCCACCCCCCCGCCCCCCCCCCCCCCAAAAAAAAGCCTCTACTCCTTCTCCCCAAGGTCCTGCCCAAGCCGCACGCCAGCCTCGCAGCGCAGAGGGGAGATTCCACACCCCCCTCCCAAAAAACAATCCTCCCTCGGGGATGCGGCGTTCCCGGCACCCACCTGGATCTCTGGAAGAAGTTGAACGTGGACACGTCGTAGGCAGCTTTCAGTAAACGCGCTTTGGGGTCGCCCTTGTAAAGGACACTCAGGCTGTACAGCCTCATCCCGGCGGCGCCCGCGGGCCTGGGCGGGCGGAGGAGAAGCCGGGGGTGACCCGGGGGTCCCATGTGTCACCCCGTCCCCACCCACACCCCGCCGGGCCTCACCGGGACCCCTCCTCCCGCCCCCGCGGCTGGGGTGCCCCTGCCCCGCCCAGCTCCTCACCGCCAGTATAACCCAGCCAGCCCAGCCCTTCACTCCCAGTATAACCCAGCCGGCCCAGCTCCTCACCCCCAGTATAACCCCACCATCCCAGCTCCTCACCCCCAGTATACCAGCCCCCGCTCACCCCACCGTCACCCAGCCCAGCCTACCCCCAGTAAACCCCACCGTCCCAGCTCCTTACCCCCAGTATAACCCAGCCGGCCCAGCCCCTCACCCCAGGATAACCCAGCCGGCCCAGCCCCTCACCCCAGTATAACCCAGCAGGCCCAGCCCCTCACCCCAGATAACCCAGCGGCCCAGCTCCTCACCCCCAGGATAACCCAGCCGGCCCAGCTCCTCACGCCCAGTATAACCCAGCCGGCCCAGTTCCTCACCCCCAGGATAACCCAGCCACCCTGCGCTCACCCCCAGTACAACCCAGCCGGCCCAGCCCCTCACCCCAGTACAACCCCACCGGCCCAGCTCCTCACACCCAGTATAACCCCACCGGCCCAGCTCCTCACCCCAGTATGGCCCAGCCCCTCACCCCAGGATAATCCAGCCAGCCCAGCCCCTCACCCCCAGTACAACCCAGCCGGCCCAGCTCCTCACCCCCAGTACAACCCACCCGGCCCAGCCTCTCACCCCCAGTACAACCCAGCCGGCCCAGCCCCTCACACCCCAGTATAAACCCACCCGGCCCAGCTCCTCACCCCCAGTATAACCCACCCGGCCCAGCTCCTCACCCCCAGTATAACCCAGATGGCCCAGCCCAGACCCCACCCCAGTACAGCCCAGTCCCCACCCAGTACAGCCCAGCTCAACACCCGGATCCCCCTCCCCGTGGCTAAACCGGCCCCTCCCGGCCGCCCGCGGCCCCGCCGGTACCGGCAGCTCCGGATCTGGCTGTGAGGAGGCGGCGGCCGACGGGGAGGGGGTGAAGGAGCGCGACCCGGAAGCAGAACCGCGGCGACCGGAAGTGACACCGGCCCCGGGCAACTGCCACGGGGCCCGCTACGCTCTGCGCACGCGCCAATTCCGCCCCGCCCCCGCCCCGCCCCCTCAGTCTCTTGACCAATAAACGCTTGCCTTTCTCTCCGGCCTCGCCCAGCGCCGCTCGCGGCCCGCCTCCGAGCTGGGCGGCCAATCAGCGCCTCCCTGGCGTCATGGGGGGGGCTTCTTCTGCAGGACCTCCAGCTGGGGGCGCTCTATCCCGGCGTCCTTTGCGGGGTGGGGGGCGAAGGGGCTGGGGCCTGCTATGGCGGCAGGGCGGCCGTGGGCCCCGTCGGTGGGGCGGGCCTCTCCCCGTGGGGCGCTCTGTGGGGCAGGCCCCGTCAGTGGGGCTGGCCTCTCCCCATGGGCTGAGGACTCCCCTGTGGGGTGGGGGTCCCTCTGTGGGGCTGGCCTCTCCCCATGGCTTGGGGACCCGCCTGTGGGGTTGAGGACCCCTCTGTGGGGCTGTTCCGCCCACGGGTGGGACCCCTCTGTGGGGCTGCCTCTCCCCGTAGGGTGGGGCCCACTGACAAGGTGCGGATGCACCCCCCCCCAAGAGTTTCGGACCCCTCTGTGAGGTGAGGACCCCTCTATAGGGCCCGCACCCCCCACGGGGTGGGCACCCATCGCTGGGGCAGGGATGCCTGAGCCCCCCCCCCCCCCCACGGCACAGAGCGGTGAGCAGGGTGGGGATGGGGCGCCGTGGGGTGACCCTGTGCCCCCCCCAGGCCCCGCCATGACACCCGCAAACCTCTGCCCTCCCCAGAGCCCCCTCGTTCCCCCATGGGCTGCCAGTCCCCCCCGGCACCCACCCAGGCTTCCCGGGGACCCTTCCTTCTCCCTCCCCAGCTCCCTGTCCGAGGGGATGCTGCCACGGACCAACACCGCGAGATTTTGGGGTCCGCCCGTGGCCAGGAGCGTCCTCTTGCCCGTTGGGACCCCCATAAGCCGACGTTTCCCCAGGTGCCCCCCAACACTTGGCTGACGGCACCAATCCGGGGGAGAAGGGGGGGATCACCGTGTCCCCGTCCCCCAAAACTAGCGGCTGCCCGCAGCCCGCCGCGGTGCCCGGCATCGATCCCGGCATCGCCGGAGCTTTTTCCCATCCTGGGGGCACGGAGCACTTCCCAGTCACCCTCGCCCCTCGCCGGGCGGCCGTAACCTTTGTCATCGAGCCAGCCACCGGCTCCTCCGGCCCGGCGCGGTCTCCATGGGAGCGTGCCGGGTTGCTAAGCCGTCCGGTGGAGTGCTTGCCACCGCCGCCAGTACATCGAGCCGTTGATATGACAACTGGAGCGGGGACACGGGTGGCCCCGGGGCGTGGTGCTTCGCATGACGGGGCCAACGGCCCCCGGCGGGGAGGGGTCCCGGCCAAGCCTTGCCGTCGCGCCGGGACTTTCCCCGCTGGCTGTAGAAACCCACCGGGGTGGGCTCGTGACCCCTCGCCTCGCCGAAAACCACCCGGCGCGCCGGTAAATAAATTTACCGGTGAAAGGAAGCGAGCGAGCGGGGAGAGCGCGACCTGTATCCAACCCCCCCCAACCCCGGCACAAAGGGCCGCGGCCCCGAGATGTGGGGTGAGAGGGCTGAGCCCGCCGGGGCGCCGGGCCCCTCTCCCTGCCCCTCCGCTTGAGGGTCCGGAGGCCGGCGGGGGGGGGGTGAGGGGAAGATCGGGACCCCCCCCATCAACGGGCGCCGGAGAGGAGACGGCCGCCGGCGTCGGATGAGATAAAGCGGCGAAAGTGGAGCATCCTCCGGCAGAGCGAGGGACGGAGCAGCCCAGCGCCGGCCGGACGACTGCCGGGACGGGGAAGGAGGCTCGCTCCCCGGGCCAGGCACGGCGGCGGGGTGCCCGGAGATTGAGGGGGGGACGGCTCGGCCCGCAGCCCACCCCGCCCCGACGGCTGCCCCCATGCTGGATCACCGAGCCAGGATGGAGAGCGGCAGGAAGGAGAAGGTGAGGCCGCTGCCGGGGCGATCCCGGGGTGGGGGGGGTGGGGGGGGCTGGCGGGGAGATGGGGTGGGGGCACCCGGCGGGTGCGGGGAGCGACGGGGATCCTCCCCGGGCTGCCAGCCGTCCCTGCGGCAAGCGGCCGGGCGCTGCGGGCATCTCCCGCCGGACAAGGTCCCGGTTGGGGGCGGAGGTAGCTGGGAGGGGAGGATGCCGGCTCCGGGGGCAAAGCCCGGCGTCAGCCCCGATGCGCCCACGGGGGTCCCCGTCCCCAGTGTCACCCCCCAGCACGTGCCGGGGAAGGGGCTCAGCGCCAGGGCTCTGCGTTTTGGTGAGCCGGGTCACGGCCGAGGACTCGGGACAGGGCCGGGAGCGTCTGTGGGACCGCGCCGTCTGGCTGGGATGCTCCCGCCGTCCCGGCACGGCCGTTGGCATCTTGCTGCCAGCCAAGCGGCTGCCGTCCCCAGGGTGAGATGGGGCCCGTCACCTCCTTCGGTCGTCACGTTGTCACCGAGGCACCCGGGAGGATGGCACCCGGCTCGTCCCCGGCCAAACGCCGGTGGGGGGAAGCTGCTGCCGTCTCCTCTCCCGGGTGGATTGAGCTCACGGGGCCGTGGGCGAGGACAGCGAGACGCTTCCCCGCTGCGGACTGGGACGTCCGAGGGGACACCGAGGGGACACGGCACGTGCTGGGGGCAGGAGTGCGTGGCTGGCAGAGTCGGGCATCGCCGGCCACCGCGGCCTTCGGCCGTGCGGTTTCCAGCCGTGTCCTCTTTGTGGGATGTGTCAGAGCAAACAGTTTCCTTGGGAAGCCGAGAGCCGGTTTCGGTCGCGTGGGAAGAGCCGAATCCCGCCGAGGAAGAGCCAAACCCGCCGTTTTGGAGGCGAGAGGAGGGATGAGTCGGGGCGGGTGGCGCCTGAGATTGGAAAAACTGTTGGAGAAATAAAACTCGGACGCTCGGCTGCCAGCCCTGGGGACGGGGACCCTCCGGCCACGGCAAATTTGGCGTTTGTGTGCCGAACGGTGCTGCAGGATGGCGTCTGCATCATGGAGCGCCAAATGCCTTCAGCCGCCGCCGCCGGCAAGATGGTCGAATCCGGCCCCGTGCTTTTCCTGGCAGGATTTTTCCAGCCAGCCTGGGCTGAACACCCTCGGGGTCACGGCAAACCTCGCCACGGTGCTGCCTTGGGCTGCCCCAGCCCCTTTCCGGCAGCATCCCCTGGCACGGCGGCATCCCCCGTGGCGCAGCCGCATCTTCTCTTCTCGGGGGTTCAGTGTTAACGGAGCCCCCGGGCTTTGGCACCGGGATGGACCGGGGAGGACGGCTGGAGAGGTGCCGGGGTGCCGGGATCCCCCGCTGCGGCTGTGGGTGGTGGCCGAGGCCGCCCAGGCACGAGGGCTCTGCGGGGCAGGAGCTTTCGGGGCGAGGAGATGTTTGGGGTGAGCCCCGGCTCGAGGCTGAGGGCCGGCGTTCGGGGCCGGGTGCTTTACCAGGACACGCTGGCGGCAGGAGGGGGCACGGTTCAGGGCGAGCGGCCGCAGATTCGGCTGAGCCGAGGCGGTGGGTGCTCTCCCGATGCCGGGATGCTCCAAACCGCATCCCAAAGCCTTTTACCGAGCCCCCCACCCCGAAACACACGGGGAAACGGCAGCAGCCTCGAGGAAAACATCCGTCTGCCGGCGAGAGCGTAAGCGGGAGCGTTTTAAGCTTGCCCGGATCCCGGTGACTAATGAGGCCTCTAATGCCGCCGGCTACATCTGGCCGAGCAGCGAGCGCTCGCTCTCTCCCCCCGGCTCCATCTGACAGCCCGGGGCTGCCTGCCCCCGATTACGTGCCGTGGCTAATGGAGGCTGCGCCGGCGGCGGAGCCCGGGGTTGCTACGTAAAGGGTAAATACAGGTCCTGCCTGCCAGGCGCTTCCCTCGAGTGGGCCCTGCGGTTCTCCCTGGCAGCGAGGCAAGGCAGCATTTCCCGATAATACTCTTTATAGCCTGCCTGCCGGCCGGCCTGCCTGCCTGCCTGCCTGCCTGCCCTCGGCCCCCCGGTCGCACCAAGTTTGACGGGCGGAAAAATGGCACCCGCCATTCCCGAGGGGATACGGGGAGAGGGATGCTGCCGGCTTCCCCGGGGGACCGAGGAGGACGCCGGCGTCCTCGTCACAGACACGGAGGGGTGCCGCGTCCTCGGTGGGAGCCGCTGAGCTCCTCAATGGCGGCGCTGGCGGCGTTCCTTGCTGGGAAAGACTCGGATTCGGCGGGATGGGACGTCCCAGGTCACTGGGCCAAGCCCTGCTAGAACGGCGCCGGCTTCCATGCGACCGGCCGAGCTTGTGGAAAATCAACCGGCTTCAGGCGACGGCACGGAGAGCCCTGTGCCGACCGCGGACATCTCGCAGGCAGCGCCGGGAGAGGATTTGGAGCCAGCAGCGGCTCATGCCGGTCCTGCGGATTCAGCAGCGTGTCCATTAGGTTGGAGGCAGGATGGCGGAGAGATGGGACAGGGTGTTTCGGGGTGTCTGTGTGCTGATGGGGAACACCAGGGCCGGGGGAAGGAAAATTTGGATTATTTTTTGGGGTGCAGGCCACCCGCGTCCCGTATCCCCCGTCCCCAGCTGACGCCGTCCGTCCCGCCGCAGGTGGAGCGGATCCTGTCGGAGTTCCGGCTGAAGGAGGAGGACCTGAAGAAGGTGATGTACCGGATGCAAAAAGAGATGGACCGAGGGCTCAAGCTGGAGACGCACGAGGAAGCCTCCGTCAAAATGCTGCCCACCTACGTCCGCTCCACACCCGAGGGCTCAGGTATGGCGCTGCCAGGCTGGACGGGCATCGCTCCCGGTCCTTTGCCGCGTCACCTCTTCCCCGGACCTCGCCGAGCTCGGTTGCGGGAGGCCGAGACCCCCCCCGCCCTGAGCCGACGGCCTTGCGTCCCCCCTCCCCGGCTTTGCAGAGGTCGGAGATTTCCTGTCGCTGGACCTCGGCGGCACCAATTTCCGCGTGATGCTGGTGAAAGTGGGCGAGGGGGAGGAAGGGCAGTGGAAGGTGAAGACGAAGCACCAGATGTACTCCATCCCGGAGGATGCCATGACAGGGACAGCCGAGATGGTGAGCTGGGCGCATGGGGCATCCCGTCCCCTCCCTGTCACCGGGCAGGGGCACACCGTGCCGGGTTGTGGTGGGGACGCCGGCTGGTACGTCCCTCATCCTTCCAGCCGGCAGAAGCCGGGGGGGTGGCGGGGAGTTGGCCGCGCTTGGGGGGGACCCGTGGTGGGGACAGTGGCCGGCGGCGGGCGGTGGGAGGATGGGGACGGCCCCCGGCGAAGGCTGCACCTCTTGTCTTCCAGCTCTTCGACTACATCTCCGAGTGCATCTCCGATTTCCTGGACAAGCACCAGATGAAGCACAAAAAGCTGCCCCTGGGCTTCACCTTCTCCTTCCCCGTGCGGCACGAGGACATCGACAAGGTGAGGGGTTGGCCGGGCAGCATGAGGACTCGGGGGTCCCCGTGACCCGGCTACACCCACAGCCCCATTTCGGTCTTACCTTCGCGCCAGGGCATCCTCCTGAATTGGACCAAGGGCTTCAAAGCCTCCGGCGCGGAAGGGAACAACGTGGTCGGGCTCCTGAGAGACGCCATCAAACGGCGAGGGGTGAGACGATCGGACCGTTTGTGCCGGTACCGCAGCGGCGGGGAGACGCCGGCACCCCCGGCTGTGCCTGCGATGGGGCCACGTGTCCCCGGGAAGGATCGTTCCGTGCGTGTGCACACGCGTGTGCGTGACGCATGCACGCATCCTCGCCCTCGGGGACCCCCCGACCCCAAATCCGCCTGCTGCGGGACAGCCCGGACCCTCGGCGAGATTCCGACGGTCCCTCTCCCCTCCCCAGGACTTCGAGATGGACGTGGTGGCGATGGTGAACGACACGGTGGCCACGATGATCTCCTGCTACTACGAAGATCACCGGTGCGAGGTTGGGATGATTGTGGGTAAGACGGCCCCTTCCCGCAGGGACACGCGGCAGGCGAGGCGGGGGGGGGACCGTTCCCACGGCCCCGCTCACGCTCCCCTGCTGCGAGCAGGGCCTTGTCCTTTTTGGTGGTGGTGGGGGACACGCACCGAGGACACGGGGGTGGCAGCGGCACCCCGCCGAGGTCTCCTGAGGTTGGGATGCCGGACGGCATCGCCTGGCCCCGGGCACGATGGTGGGGGCATCTTTGGGGTTGGTCACCGTAACGGGTCTGTCCCCAAGGGACATCCTCTCTCCAGGCTGCCGGTGGCTCCGGCATCTCACCGTAAGGGTGGGGACCCGCTGAAGATGGCCGGTGCCGGCCGTGCTGGGGAGCCGGGGAGGTGGGGATGGGTTTGAACCCCGCAGGCCCCTTTGCCCCCGCGCAGGGGAGCAGCCCCCCGGACCCCCGCTCTCTTTAGTGCCATCAACCACGCGGCCATCTGGGCTTTCCGCGCCGGCTCGCGCCGTGTCCCCTCGGCCTGGGTAAACACCACGCCGCCGGCACCGGGCTGTTTATCAGCTCCTCCGGAGGCCGGGCTGCTTTCGCCACGCAGCAGCCATCCCCCCTGGCACCCCGTGACGGCCGTCCCCGACACCCATGGGGGACAAGCACCCGGCCCGGGGCTGCGGGGAAGGAGCAGGAGGGCTGAGCTTCCCCGTCCACGTTGGGATGGGGACGTGCAGCTCCGAGCGCAGCCCCCCCCGCCCCAATCCGCGGCGCCGGCTGCCCCGTGGCACCGTCGCGATGGGAGGGACGCGGGTGTCGGTGGGTCGGCGTTGTCGCCTCGTGTGTCCCCGTCCTCCCCACTCCGCCGCCGCCCGGTCCCATCCCTGGTTCCCGCCGGCAGGGACGGGCTGCAACGCCTGCTACATGGAGGAGATGCAGAACGTGGAGCTGGTGGAAGGCGACGAGGGGCGGATGTGCGTCAACACGGAGTGGGGGGCCTTCGGCGCCTCGGGGGAGCTGGACGAGTTCCTCCTGGAGTACGACCGCGTGGTGGACGAGACCTCACTTAACCCCGGTCAGCAACTGTAAGGAATAGGACAGATCCAGTTCCTCTGGGCGTCCCCGTCCCCTCTGTCCCCCGCCGTCCCCGGCCGCGTCCCCTCCGCCCGCCCTTCTCCTTCCCCCTGCCCGCCAGCACCATGCTGGGCTCAGCTGAGGCCGGAGCAACTCATCACAGGTACCCCCCAAAGCCAGGGGTTGGGGGGGCGCGGGATCCTTCGCCCCCTCCGCCGTGCCCACGCGCAGGGACGCGTCCGGCAAGGGGAGAGGAGGGGGGGGGGGAAGGAAAGAGGGGGTGCTGTGGCACGTGGGACCCCCCCCCCAGCCCCCCCCAAGTCCCAGCCCTGACAGCCCCCCCCCTTCGCCTCTGTGTCCCCCCCCAGCTACGAGAAGATCATCGGGGGGAAGTACATGGGGGAGATCGTCCGGCTGGTGCTGCTGAAGCTGGTGGACGAGAACCTGCTCTTCAACGGGGAGGCCTCCGAGAAGCTCAAGACCCGCGGGACCTTCGAGACCCGCTTCATGTCACAGATCGAGAGGTACAGGGCCGGCGGGGTCCCCGCAGGGGGACGGCACCCCCAAAGCAGCCCGCCGCGCTGGGCTCGTCCGTCCTGTCACCCCGCACCGCTCCGGGCGCAGTGGGGTGTCTGTCCTGTCACCCCACAGCAGGCTGTCCCACCTGGGGGGTCTCCTGTCCCATCACCCCACACCAGCCTGCTCTGACTGCCCCATATTGGGGTCCCCCGTCCATCACCCCACCCCAGGGTGTCCCACGTCAGGGTCCCTATGTCCCATCACCCCACGCTGGCCTGCTCTGCCCCATAGTGGGGTCCCCATGTCCTGTCACCCCACACCAACCTGCTCTGACTGTCCCATATGGGGGTCCCCGTCCTGTTGCCCCACACCAGTCCTCTACAACTGCCCCTATGGGTCCCCTGTCCCATCACCCCACACCAGTCCTCTACAGCTGCCCCATATGGGGGTCCCCCGTCCCGTCGCCCCACACCGGCCCTCTACAGCTGCCCCATATCGGGGTCCCCCGTCCCGTCGCCCCACACCAGCCCTCTACAGCTGCCCCATATCGGGGTCCCCCGTCCCTCACCCCACACCAGCCCTCTACAGCTGCCCCACATGGGGGTCCCCCATCCCATCACCCCACACCAGCCCTCTACAACTGCCCCATATCGGGGTCCCCTGTCCCATCGCCCCACACCAGCCCTCTACAGCTGCCCCACGCGGGGTCCCCGTGTCCCCCCCGTCCCCTGGCCCACGCGCCCCTCTCTCCCCGCCCCAGCGACTCCGACGACCGCAAGCAGATCTACAACATCCTGACGGCCTTCGAGCTGCTGCCCTCGGGCACGGACTGTGACATCGTGCGGATGGTCTGCGAGAGCGTCTCCACCCGCGCCGCCCAGATGTGCTCGGCCGGGCTCGCCGGCGTCATCAACCGCATGCGGGAAAGCCGGAGCCAGGAGACCCTCAAAATCACCGTGGGGGTCGACGGCTCCGTCTACAAGCTCCATCCCAGGTGAGGATCCCTGGGAGCCTTCCTCCCGCCACCACCTCCTTCCTCCTCCTCCTGCATCCCCCGAGCCTTGACCCCGTGTTTTTTTCCCCCTCCGGCAGCTTCAAGGACCGCTTCCACGCCACGGTTCGGCAGCTGACGCCCGGCTGCGACATCACCTTCATCCAGTCGGAGGAAGGCAGCGGGCGCGGGGCCGCGCTCATCTCAGCCGTCGCCTGCAAAATGGCCTGCATGATGGGGCAGTGAGAGAGGACTCGGGGGGAGGATGAGGATGAGGATGAGGATGAGGATGACGGGGGCGGGGGGCGGGGGGGGGTGGTGGGAGGACGGTGGTCCCGCTCGGAGCTCTGCGGGGAGCAGAGACGGATGCGGGAAGGGATTTGCCGCCGCCGGAGGCGGCTCCCGGCTCCCCAATAAACGGGGTTTGCGTGGACTTCTCCTCCGGGGCCGCTTGAGCGAGAGCTCCTCGTTTGCTCGCAGGGAGACCCCCTCCCCATAGGGCTGCCCCACACGTGTGGGGCTCGCAGGGAGACCCCCTCCCCATGGGGCTGCCCCACACGTGTGGGGCAGCTGAGAGTCTTCCTGTGTCTCCCCGGCCCCCTGCATCCTCACCTAGCTGCGGGGAGCGGGGGCTTCCGTGCGCCCCCCAGCCCCTTTGCAGGGGGTGAGACCCCCGTGGGGGGGTTGGCCAAGAGATAAGGGGCTGGTTGGGGGGCACTTGGGGGTCGGGGGGGTCGGAGGGGGCCGGGCCGCCCCCACTGGAGAGCTCTGGGGGTGCAGAGACCAACTGGGGTGCACCCGAGCTGTGCCAGATGCGGCGGGGCACCGCTTTGCGGGGATCCCCTCCAGCCTTGTCCTCGCAACGGGGACAAGGTGGGGAGCAGAGCCTGGGGACACCCCCCCCCCCCCCCCCCCAAAAAGGGGACACAGACCCCCCCCAAGGGCTAAACCCCGCTCCCGCCAGCAGCGGGACCCCCAAATCCAGCGGGTCCCAGCCCACGCCAAACAGGGGGGCACACGGGTGACCCCCCCACATCCCCGGGGGGCTGGTTCATGCTTCGGGGTGCCACGGCTCGGCCACCTTCCCAAGCAGCCAAAAATTGTGTGTGTCCCCCCCCCCCCCCGCCTCCGGTGACACCCGGGGGCCCGGCCTGGCTTGTGTCCGGCACAGCCCGGCGGTGTCGGCACCCCGGCACCAGCGCCCGCATCCGTCACCCGATTTAGCTCGGGGCGATAAGGGGAGGGGGATAAAAGTCGGGGTGCCCCGGGGAGCCCCAGCCCAGGGCTGTGGCGGGGATGGTGAGTGCGGATGGGGGGACACCCACCCCCCCCCCCCGCCAGGGGTGGGGGCACCCCAGGGTGTGGGGATGTGGCAGGGGGGGACTGGGGGCACCCTTGGGTGTTGGGGTCCCTCTGGGAGTGGGGGGGGACCCCAGGGATTTGGATGCCCCTGAAGGTTTGGGACACCCCAGGGTGTTGGGGTCCCTCTGGGGATCTGGGGCACCCTGGGGTGTTGGGTTCCCCAGAGGGTTCAGGGCAGAGTTTTGGGGTCCCTCTGGGGGTCTGGGGTACCCCGGGGTGTTGAGGTTCCCTGAAGGGTCTGGGAGCACTGCGGGTGTTGGGGTCCCTGGGACACCCAGGGTGTTGGGGTCCTTTGGGGGTTGGGGGCACCCCAGGGTGTGGGGGTCCTTCTGAGGGTCTGGGGCACCCCAGGGATTTGAGTCCCCCGAGGGTCTGGGGCAGGGTGTTGGGGTCCCTCTGGGGGTGGGGGGCACCCCAAGGCGTTAGGGTCCCTCTAGGGATCTGGTAGTACCCGAGCGTGTTAGGGTTCCCTGGAGGGTCTGGGGCACCCAAAGGTATTGGGGGTCCCCCAGAGGGTCTGGGGCACCCCAGGGTGTGTGGGGTCCCTCTGGGGGTCTGGGACCCACTCAGGCTGTTGGAGTCAGCCCCGGGGCTGTGGGGCCACCCCATGGCATGGGCCCTCTTGGGGGTCCGGGGCCACCCTTGGGCATCTGGGGCCACCGCATGGGTCTGGGCCACCCTAGGGGTTCGGGGGGGCACCCTGGGACATGGGGGCACCCCAGGATCGAGGGACATCTCGGGGTGTTGGGGTCACCCCGAGGGTCCTGGTCCCCCCCGCCCCCTGGGGGGGCTGGGGTCACCCTGGGGGTCTGGGGCCGCCGTGGGGCTTTGGGGCCACCCCCCAGGGCAGGGTCACCCCAGGGCCGGGGGGGCTGGGGGGGCTGGGTCACCCCGAGGGACGGGGCCACCCCAGCGGCGCCGGGATCCCCCCGGCTCATTGGAGGAGGGGAAGGGGATCCCTTCTGCTCCGATTGGCTGCAGCCTGCAGCCAGCAGGGTTCCCTGTGTTCTGATTGGCTGCGGCCAGCAGCAGCAGCAGGAGGGTTCCCTGTGCTCATTGGCCGTGGCCAAAAATGGATTCCCTGTGCTTGGATTGGCGGCAGCCCTCAGCCAGCAGGATTCCCTGTGTTCTGATTGGTTGCCACCAGAAAGATATCCTCGAACCCTGATTGGTGGCAACACTCAGCTAGCAGGATTCTCCCTGTTCCGATTGGCCAGGGCCAAACAAAAGGGGTTCCCTGTGCTCTGATTGGCCAGGGCCAAACAAAAGGGATTCCCTGCACTCCAATTGGCTGGGACCAAAAAAAAAAAGGGGGTGTAGGGGGTGTGGGGGTGTGGTCCCTGGGCTCTGATTGGCTGGGATTAAAAAAGGGATTCTCTGTGTTCTGATTGGCTGGGACCAAAAAAGGGATTCCCTTCACTCTGATTGGCTGGGACAAAAAAAAGGGGATTCCCCGCACTCTGATTGGCGGGGGGGGTCAAAAAAGGATTCCCTGCGCTCTGATTGGCCGGGGCCAAACAAAAGGGATTCCCTGCACTCCAATTGGCTGTGACCAAAAAAAAAAAAAATGGGGGAGGGGGGTGTCCCTGCGCTCTGATTGGCTGGGAGCAAAAAAGGGATTCCCTGCGCTCTGATTGGCTGGGGGCCAAAAAAGGATTCCCTGCGCTCCGATTGGCTGAGGCTGAACCAAGGCTTCCCCGCGCCCCGGTTGGCTCCCGCAGGCCAGCAGGAGGGCGGGCACGTGCGGCGCGGTGGCAGCGGCCAGGCGGGCACAGCGCGGCTCCTCCAGCGACTTCTCCGTGTTCCAGCCCTCGCAGATCCAGGAGTTCAAGGAGGTAGCGGGCGGGGGGAGCCGGGGAGGGGGGTCCCGGGAAGGGGGGTCCCGGGGCTCAGACCCCACCCACCCACCCACTCTGCTCCAGGCCTTCAGCTGCATCGACCAGAACCGGGACGGGATCGTCACCAAGGCGGACCTGAAGGAGACCTACTGGCAGCTGGGTCAGCGGGCGCCGTGTGGGGACAGGGATGGGGACAGGGACGGCTGCGGCGCCGAGTCAGGGCAGTCACGGTGACAGGGGACGGTGCCAGTGCCAAGCGTGGGACAGTGACAGTGCCAAGTGGGGAGGCAATGATGATGCCAAGTGTGGGGACAGTGACAGCGCCAAGGTGGGGACAGTATGGTGATCCCAAGCACGGGGCGGTGACAGTGCCAAGGGTGGGGACAGTGACGGTGCCAGTGACGGTGCCCTGTGGGTGACCGTGCCAGTGCCAAGCGTGGGGACAGCCGTGGTGCCAGGCGTGGGGAAGCGACGGTGCCAAGTGAGGGGCCGGTGACGGTGCGAAGGCCGGGGCGGTGACAGCCAGGGCCGCCTGGGTGTGCGGAGGGAACCGCTCGCTTTATCTCCCGAGGGACACGTCCCGGCGCTCCGGCTGGCACCTCCAGTGGCAGCTCTCCCCCCACCCCCCGGGGCCAGGCTGTCCCCTGTGCCCGGTGCCACATGGCCTTGTCACCATGTGTGTCCCGTCCCCCCCCAGGGAAGACGAACATGAGCGACGAGGAGCTGGAGGAGAGGCTGAAGGAGGGGAAGGGGCCCATTAACTTCACCGTCTTCCTGAGGCTCTTCGGGGAGAAGCTGAACGGTGAGTGGCTCCAAGGGTCCCCCGACACCCCCCGACACCCCCCAAAACCCCCTGACACCCCCCGGGGTCGGCCCCGAACCCCACCTAACACCTCGCCCCCAGGCGCCGACCCCGAGGAGTCCATCCTCAACGCCTTCAAGCTCTTCGACCCCGCCGGCACCAGCACCGTGAACAAGGATGAGTGAGCGGGGGGCGGCAGGGACCCTCGGGGCACCCGGCCGGATCCTGCGTCCCCCGGGGTGGGGACAGGAGCCCCCCCCCCCCCCCCCCCCCCGGGCTCAGCCGGTCCCTCTTCCCGCAGGTTTAAGCAGCTCCTCCTGAGCCAGGCGGATAAATTCTCCCCGGAGGAGGTGAGGCAACTCCCCTGGATGTCACTGTCACCGTCACGGTCCCCTGCGCTGGACCCTGCCCATCCTGTCCCCTCGCGTGTCCCTGCCTGAGGGGGGGGCAACAGCACCCTCGGGGGAAGCGGGTGTCCAGGACGCCCGGCTCTGCCTGCCCACGGGGAGACGTGGGGAGGGGGACACAGCCCCCGGCCCCCGATCCCTGTGTGTCCCCCAAAGACCCTGTCCCCCTGGTCCCCGTGTGCCTGGCCCCCTCCCCGCAATCCCGAACCCCATCCCTGAGATCCCACGTGCCCCACGGGGACCCTGTCCCCAAGACTGCCACGTGTCCCCCGCGATCCCCGACCCCAAAATCCTGGACCCCCATCCCCAAGGTCCCCCGCGTGTCCCCCAAGGTCCCCGTCCCCGCCTGGCACCCCGCAGGGACCCGTCCCAGCCCCCCGGGTGCGCGTCCCCACGCAGGCGGAGCAGACGTTCGCGGTGACGCCCGTCGACGCCTCGGGGAACATCGACTGCATGTCCCTGTGCTACGTCATCACCCACGGGGACGAGAAGGAGGACTGAGGGGACAGGGGGTCCCCGCCCCCCGCTCCGACCAAATAAACCCCCCAACGAGGGGATCTCGTCCGTCCGCAGCGTCCCCGGGGAGGGGGGCGGCCTGGGCTTCGCACCCCCGCACGGCTCCCACTGTCCCCGTGGAGCTGGCATGTCCCCAACACAAGGGACAGCCCCCCCCCCCCCACCACCCCCCGCAAAGGACGGGCTCCCAGGGGACCCCTGGCACGGGGGACGGCAAGGCCACCGTCCCCAGGAGATGCTTTATTGCACGGGGAGGGGGATCCGGGGGCCGGGGTGGCAGGTGGGGCTGGGAGGGGGTTCGGGGGGTGTCACTCGGGGCCAGCGGTGGGGCTGAGCCCTGCGGAGACAAGGAAGGAGCGGTGAGTCGGGAGCCACCGTCACCCCGTCACCCCAATGCGGGTGCCAGCGAAAGTGGCCCCTCCAACCTTCCCCCCCCTCTCCAGGATGCATTTTGGGGTCCCCTGCCTCACCCCCGCCCCGCAGAGGTGCAGGCAGGTTCCCTCCTGGAGGCACAGGACCCCCACCTGCCCTCCCACCCCCGGGGCAGGCGTGGGGCGCGGGGCGCAGGATACGGGGTGTGGGTGTGGAGGGTGGGAATGCGGGGTGCGGGACGCGGGGTGCAGGATGCAGGACGCGGGGTGCGGGATGCAGGGTGTGGGATGCAGGGTGCGGGATGCGGGGTGCGGGATGCAGGGTGTGGGATGCAGGGTGTGGGATGCAGGGTGCGGGATGCGGGATGCGGGATGCAGGGTGTGGGACGCGGGACACGGGGTGCAGGATGTGGGGTGCGGGACGCGGGATGCGGGACACAGGACGTGGGATATGGGGTGCAGGACGCGGGGTGCAGGGTGCAGGACATGGGGTGCAGGATGCGGGGTGCAGGGTGCAGGACGCGGGGTGCAGGGTGCAGGACGCGGGGTGCGGGACGGGTGCTGACCGGGCTCAGGCCT